>NC_067475.1:4875003-5082503 GCF_947179515.1 Apodemus sylvaticus
GGCCCTGGAGTTAAGTTCAGATTATTGAGCTAGATACCAAGTCCCATTAGCCACTAACTCATCTTACAAACATGGACTTTTTAAAATAAAATCATTTAACATGTCCTCTACTTTGAAACTCAAAGCTCAGAATGAAACATTACAGCCATATCTGTCAATAATCTAATCCTTCTGGGACATGCCAATATAATACTATTGTGTCACTCAAAGGGCATATGGAGTAGAGTGTGTCACTGGAAGGGAGAGCTCAGAGGTTCTAGGTGATCAATGATGATGAAATTTCTACTGAGATTTGCTGATGCTGGAGGTCAGTGCAGTCGGATAAATACTCAAATTGAAGAACAAAATGTAAAGCTTGTAGTGCTTATAGTATTGGAAGTCTGCATTTTACTATTATGGATTCTACATGGTTGTGAAAATGTAGAGCATGAGAAAACTTTATATGCATATCTAAGTTTGGGAACAAAAACTTAAAATCTGGCAACAATAACAATAGTAAACATTCCTAGGTTAAGTACTATAGAGCCCTATGCTACAAAGTGTGAAGACAAATTCTGGTCAATGGTTACCCGAAGGACTCTGAAGGATGAACAGACGCATTATTCTTCCTTAACATGTTATAATGAACAACCATGGTTATCTTAACCTTTCTGTTGTAAGAACTGATTCACCTTTTAATGTTTTGATTTCTGCATTCCCTCTAGTGAATGCATATTTTCCATCCATATTGATATAACCTTTAACACCATTTCACTCCCATGTGTCCTCTATAATTGCAACACTATCACTGAATGAAATGTCATGCATGTGGAATTCACCTATTTTTTTGGAGTTAAGCAGTTTACAATGCTTTGTGAGAGTCTAAGTTGCTTTATAAGGTATGCGGGCATTCAGCCTTCTCTCTGCTCTCATCCTGGAGTGACACAAATGAGAACTGAGCTACAAATAATCATAACACACAGTCAGCAATAGTTAGCAACACTCCTACAAGGGTTGAGTAAAATTCATAAACTACTCAGATCTTTCCTTAATCATTCTCTATCTACCATCAGCCCATAGCCATCACAGCTCCTGGTCCTACTGATACCTCAGAAGTAACCACCACTTCACCAACAGTAACATCCTTACAGTCATCTGAGCATCATGGCCACCATCAGTTATAACTCACCTCAAGACTCCCAGCACTACAGCCATATCCTCTGCCACCTCCCAAACAGTTAAGACCAGCATAAATATCACTACCACTATAACATCCCAACCACCTCGCCAATCCCATTGTTATCAACATGTACTTCATAGGTCAAACCTCACCAGTTTTCAGACACTAGAATCACTGTGTTGTGTTCAGACAACAAAAAGACATCATTATTTGCTGGAATGAATTGACAGTTTATTTATTTGCTTCATTCTAGGAAGACAGGCTGACTTTTACACTTCAGGAAACTACTGTCCCAGGGAGTATCAGATTCCTGTGGGGAACGAGAATAGTTATACTTTCCATAAACTACTCAGAAAATAATAAACATAAAGCCTGTAACTGGAATCAGGTATCTGGATTACTAGGTATGGAGATTCCTTGTGTGTCATCGTGATTGTCTTTTTCTAGTCATGCAAGTTTATGTATTCACATGTGAAAGTGGCCCAGTGAGGAACACTCTTCTATATTGCACAGAAAGATGTTTTGTGTTTTTAGGCCAAAATTGTAAGATAACCCATAAGGAAGAAGAAGATAATATCCTGTGACATAACTCTCTAAACTGGTATTTCTGAAAAAATTTCACAGGATGCCTGGGAAATACCACAAGCCTTTGTGCATTGACATTCACAAAAAGTGAAACTTGAATTGTGCATAAAATGACATGATATTTACATGTATTTCCATATAGAAGCAAATTTAATAGTAAATCTTCAGAGAAAGAAGAAACTGGCTTTCCATTTGGTAAAAAATTAGAAAACAAGAATATGGATTTTTAAAGTATCTTTTAGACAATGCAATATATATGTTTTTACTATAGCCTTTAAATCATTGTTTTAAATTACAGATTTGACAAATAGTATGATTTAACAATTTAAAAATATGCCCAGGAGTGGTATAGCAGGATCTTCTGGAAGTGAGGTGCCCAGTTTTCGGAGGAACCGCCAGACTGCTTTCCAGAGTGGTTGTACCAATTTGCAACCCCACCAGCAGTGGAGGAGTGTTCCTCTTTCTCCGCACCCTCTCCAACACCTGCTGTCTCCTGAATTTTTAATCTTAGCCATTCTGACTGGTGTAAGATGAAATCTTAGGGTTGTTTTGATTTGCATTTCCCTAATGACTAATGAAGTTGAGCATTTTTTAAGATGCTTCTCCGCCATCCGAAGTTCTTCAGGTGAGAATTCTTTGTTTAACTCTGTACCCCATTTTTTAATAGGGTTGTTCGGTTTTCTGGAGTCTAACTTCTTGAGTTCTTTATATATATTGGATATTAGCCCTCTATCTGATGTAGGATTGGTGAAGATCTTTTCCCAATTTGTTGGTTGCCGATCTGTCCTCTTGAAGGTGTCCTTTGCCTTACAGAAACTCTGTAACCTTATGAGGTCCCATTTGTCAATTCTTGCTCTTAGAGCATATACCCAGAGGATTCCCCACCATGTAATAAGGATACATGCTCTACTATGTTCATAGCAGCCCTATTTATAATTGCCAGATGCTGGAAAGAACCCAGGTATCCCTCAACAGAAGAGTGGATGCAAAAAATGTGGTATATCTACACAATGGAGTACTATTCAGCCATTAGAAACAATGAATTCATGAAATTCTTAGGCAAATGGATGGAGCTAGAGAACATCATACTAAGTGAGGTAACCCAGACTCAAAAGGTGAATCATGGTATGCACTCACTAATAAGTGGTTATTAACCTAGAAAACTGGAATACCCAAAACATAATCCACACATCAAATGAGATACAAGAAGAAAGCAGGAGTGGTCCCTGGTTCTGGAAAGACTCAGTGAAACAGTATTTGGCAAAACCAGAACGGGGAACTGGGAAGGGGTGGGAGGGAGGACAGGGGAAGAGAAGGGGGCTTACGGGACTTTCGGGGAGTGGGGGGGGCTAGAAAAGGGGAAATCATTTGAAATGTAAATAAATTATATCGAATAAAAAAAAAGCTAAAAAAAACAATTTAAAAATATAGTATATGATAAAGCAGTCTCATACAGGGTATTTATTCCTGAGGAAAAACAGAGATGTGTCCTCACAAAAATCTAACATGAAGTTTATATACCATTTCATCCTTTAATGACCTCATATGAAGGAAACTTACAGAAAAAAGTTCATTTTTTTTATAAATGTACTAATAAAGTACAGAAACATAACAGCTAAGAATGTCTATCTGGGTGGGAACCCACAGAAGACAGCAGGCAGCAATAGTTATCAATAATCCCACAAGGCTTCAGTAAAATTCATAAACTACCCAGATCCTGGATTCTTGATATTCCTCCCTGGCTGTGAGTTCCTTGGTTGAAGAGAATGCTGCTTAGAAAAGCCAGCCCACCTGCCTTCGGAACCCCGGACCTTCTTCAGTGAAAGACTAAGTTATTAAGCTAGAAACATAGCCCAAATAATCCTTTCCTCTCCACTCAACTGGTTTTGGTCATGGTATCTTACCATACTAATGGAGCTGAAGAATAAGAAGAGCATGAAAACCCTGAAGTCTACAGAGAGTGTAGCCTTAAGCCAATGCTTTCCTCTTCTGCATCCTTCCAGAGCCACATACACAAATGAACACTGTTCCTTTTCTGTTATAATGCTTTGGGGATTGTTAGAACCCATACATAAGATCATATACATTTCTCTGTGAGCTTGCTTGCTCTGCTGAGCACAATATACTCCAGTTTCATTCATGTTACTATAAATGATAAAGCATGCTTCATTTTGCAGTCTACATGCCAACTTGGGTTGCACTGACCACATTATTATCCACTGCCACAGAGACAGACACTCTTGGCTAATGTGAATAATGCTACAGTAAAGGAGATGGTTCAAGAGTCTCCTGTCTGTCCTGATCTCAATTCATCAGTGCATGAGTGATAAGAAAAGACCATTTTTGGAGAATGTCCTGTTATGTTGATGTGGAACAAAAAGGACTAGAGGGTGTGGTTGTGTAAGTAACTCCCAACTAGGCATGCCATCTAGAACATTCTGAGGACTCACTAGGTAGTACTCAATGTATCAGCCAACTCCAGTCGCTCTATTAAATCTGCAGGCTGAAGAAACAGGTAACAGAGAACCAAATAACCCTATTAAAACTGGAGGCCAGAGCGAAACAAAGAATTCTCAACTTGGATGACTGAGAAGCATATAAAGAAATGTTCAACCTCAGGGAAATGAAAATCAAAACAAGCCTGTGATTCCACCTCACACCAGTCAGGATTGCTAAGATCAAAAACTCGGGAGACAGCAGGTGTTGGCGAAGATGTGGAGAAAGAGGAACACTCCTCCACTGCTGGTGGAATTGCAAGCTGGTACAACCACTCTGGAAATCAGTTTGGCGGTTTCTCAGAAAACTAGCCACAATATTACCAGAGGACCCTGTTATAACACTTCTGAGCATATACCCAGAGGATTCTTCAGCATGTAATAAGGACACATGCTCCACTATATTCATAGCAACCTATTTCAGCCAGAAGCTGAAAAGAACACAGATGTCGCTCAACGGAGGAATGGATACAGAAAATGTGGTATGTTTACACAATGGAAAACTACTCAGCAATTAAAAACAGTGAATTCCTGAAATTCTTAAGCAAATGGATGGAACTAGAAAATATCATCCTGAGTGAGGTAATCTAGTCACAAAGGAACACATATGGTATTCACTCACTAATAAGTGGATATTAGCCCAGAAGCTTGGGATACCCAAGATACAATTCACAGACCAATTGAAGCTTAAGCAGAGGATGGCCTTGTTGTTCATCAAAAGGAGGAGAGGCCCTTGGTCCTGAGAAGGCTGGATGCCCCAGTATAGGGGAATGCCAGGACACAGAAGGAGTGGGTGGGTTGGTGAGTAGGGGGAGGGGGGATGGGACAGCTTGTTTTTGGAGGGGAAACCTGAAATGGGATAACATTTGAAGTGTAGGTTAAGAAAATATCTAACAAAAAAGAAAAAAGAAAAACAAAGTTTAAAACAATATTAAAATAGTAGAGAAGAAGAAGAAGAAGAAGAAGAAGAAGAAGAAGAAGAAGAAGAAGAAGAAGAAGAAGAAGAAGAAGAAAGAAGAAGAAGAAAAAGAAGAAGAAGAAGAAGAAGAAGAAGAAGAAGAGGAGGAGGAGGAGGAGGAGGAGGAGGAGGAGGAGGAGGAGGAGGAGGAGGAGGAGGAGGAGGAGAAAGAGGACGAGGATGAGGACGAGGATGAGGAGAATGAGGAGGAGGAGGAGGAGCAGGAACAGGAGGAAGAGGAGGAGGGGAGGGGGGGGAGGAGGAGGAGGAGGAGGAGGAGGAGGAGGAGGAGGAGGAGGAGGAGGAGGAAGAGGTGGAAAAGGAGGTAACTGTAGCCAAAGAAGACCACTGGGAAGCTGACAACTCTCACTGAAGTGGATCATGGCTGCCGGCCAACCTCAGACCTCAAGTTCCACAGTGCCATCCCCTTGCCTTTCTTCCTTCATTTCTTTCAATATTTTTTCACCATAGGCTTCAGTAATACAGGGAGAGACCACATTTGCTCCTAAATTTTCACAAATTAAAGTAACAAAATGTGAAGAGATTATCAACCCTATCTATGTCATAATATTGACTGGCTTGATATTGTGTTGTTAACCCCTTTGTGCTGTGAGTTCTTCAGTATCACCACAGGGGCATACATACAAGACCACATTCCATAGCTGTCTTCCCATTCTCAGGCCCATCCACTTTTCTCACGCTCTTTCATGATGTACCACATCCCTTGTGGTAAGGGACGAAATCTAGTCTTTTCAAGGATATGCCTACCGGTATGCTTCTCATGGTTTAGTGGACAGACCTTCTATAACCACACACCTATGCACAGCATTGCCTGGACATCACTGTCTGGATTTAGTACTTGCTATGTAAATGGGGCTGCATAAAGTTCAGAGAGGAATCTCTAAAGGAAGGAGACAGTTGATGGAGATAGGACATATATATAGTTCACAGTTGCACGAAATTCTCAAGAATAAAGGATAATGATAAAAGTTAGTAATTCAATTTGTCTTGTGAATTATTGAGAATGTCAAGTGTATATTAGTCTTGCTGAATACTTTTTCACATTTTTTTCTGTAGCTCCACTTCAATTTAGATGATTTCTGTGGTTCTGTCTTTAAGTTCAATGAAAATCAGAGTCCCTACTACTGTTAAGTTGACCCAGTAAAATCTTTTGATTTGTAAGACATTTTACTTTTCATTTGTCGAAATTCCTTTTGCTCTTTTATGAAATGTTATTTTCCTCCTGGTTTTACCAATTACTTCACAAAAAGCATGCATTTTTGAGTTATCATCCACATATTACTGTTATAAATTAATAAAAATGAGAAAATGAGAAGGCAGTTGTGTTCTTGATGTAATGGCTTCTCTATTTCCAAAGTCCTTGTATTATAATGTCCTTATCTAACAGTACCATGTGCAATCAATACACACAATAAAAGTTAACACCTGGAAATACATCATGGCTATTATTCATAATTGCTTATGTGATTTTTCACTATCAAAAAAGAGTAATGGCTTCAGCATTTCGCCATAAATGTATCAGCTGTGGAGATTTTGTTATTATTCATTTCAACTTCTGATTCTCTACAATTTTACTTCATCAAAAATGGGTTTTGCAATTTAACTGATATTTTTATTTTCCATACAGCATGATCAGATGATGTGCTGTTTAACATGTATGGCTTCAGACAATAATGTGAAGCCAGTCTTAATCCTAAATTAGCCTCGTAGTCTTTTAATAAATCTTAGGAACCATTGACACTGATAGATAAATTTTTCAATTTTTTTGTTTTATAAGGTTGCACAAGGGTTGGTGAGTGAAACTGAACTCTCCTTTCCTTCTGTGACAGGCTCAGTAACCATTATTTAATGTGTCATTAACCTGGGCATCTGGAAGTACTGTGAGAAATGGTAACTTCATATCTTGAAATACCTTATAGAATCTGAATTTGTATTGACTGCCCTCGTGCATTAGTTGTCACCACTCTTACTTTCGACAATATTAAAAACAATATTATTTAATAATGCCTACTTGTAGTAAATCATTATTTACTAGACCGGTGCCTATTCATTCTAGATTTCAGAATGCATTCATATTGTTATTAAAATTTCTGTATTATTTTATTAATCCCTGAAATATCTCTAATTCAATTCTATTTTATTTATAATATTAACAACTAAAGCTTTTGCTTTTCTTGAATACATTTGTCACTTTTGTAAGTTTTGAAATGATCATTTCTGTGTCTTCTGCCTCTTTTATATATAGTTTTATATTTATCTTGTTGCAATAACTTACATTTTTATTTCTACCACAGAAGTAAGCATAAATCTATTGTTATTTCAGAAATCTTATTTTCTAACGTAAGCACTCACATCAATTCATAACCCATTTTCAGATCTTTTGCAGCTTTCACTGAGTTCTACAAAAGAAGTATGAGAACCTCTTTGTTTTAATTCAGACAAAATACCTCCAACTCTTCGGTGCTAAAGAGATTCTCATGCCAGAGGTATTTTGTGTTAATGATAGCAGAACTCAAGGCATTTTGTTGTTTTATTTTCATAGTTTGGGCTCTGTTAGCATACTGATCCTAAGCCCTCTGATAATTTCTTAATGATAAGAGGATGTGTTATTCTAATTTTATTGCTCTTGATAGCTTTAGGATGGGCTCTGGAGATGGGAACTACCTGGCAATTAAGTTGTACTTGATTGTCTGATGTTGCTTACACAGGAAAGCAATAAACCCCCTCCAAACTTCTCCAGAGAAACCAGGGCTTGGGGCCAAGGCTCCAGAATTTAATGGAACAGAAGCCTCATGATGAGAATCTATGTGGACCTTTCTCTGTTGCGGTCTTCACTGGCTATCCACCTCCATCAAGTGTGGCATTTCTATAAGCATCAGTAACAGAGGTGGATGTTCCTGAGGTATGTGAGTCATTTTGATCAGTCACCAAACAAAGAAAGAGTCATATGAAGCCTCATTTTCTACTCAACTGCTTAGAAATGGAGGAACAGCCTGGGATTCTCATGGGAATTTTACCTGCCTCATGACCCTAGGGCTGAGCCCTTCTTGTATGGTGACTGAACAATCTTAAATTCTCTCTCTCTCTCTCTCTTCTCTGTCTCTCTCTCTCTTTCTCTCTTTCTCTCCTCTCTTCCACAGCTGAACAATCTCTCTCTCATACACACATGTACACTCATGTATATGTGCACTCACACACATGCACATTCATACATGTGCACTCATATGCATGCAATGCTTACACATCTGTGCACTCTCATGTACACGAGGGCACATACATATTGCACTCATACACACATGTGCACTCATATACAATTAACTCACACACAAATACAAGCAAATTTCTACATATATATATAAAACTTAAAATAATTATGTTCCATAGATCAGTTATTCCTTTGTTCTACCTCCTAATTTATAACTAGTGGAATTCAGTTCATTTCCTTAGACTGTAAGAAACAATAACATCATTTTTTTGTTTTTCTCCCAGATATTCTTCATTAAGTATTGTCAGATTTTATTTTGGACCATCACCTGTGATTTAAAATTATTCTAATGAATACAAAGAGAATATCCATCTTCATTGAATCATTCTATGCTAACAGGGGTTATGCAAACCAGAAATTACATTGAAAACTACAGAATGTGTTTTCATGAAATATACCTATCTGACTTAATTTCATTCAGAGAATTGGCTGTCAGTGATATAAGTGGCATAGGAAGATAGGATTGGATGACTGTTGAGTTAGAATTGATCTTTTCTGGGATATTTTAATTTCTAATGGAAGTGGGAAGGGGTGGGTAGGAGAACGGGGGGGGGGGGGGGAGGGGGCTTATGGGACTTTTGGGGAGTGGAGGGCCAGAAAAGGGGAAATCATTTCAAATGTAAATAAAAAATATATCAAATAAAAAAAGAATATTTTATAGTATATTGTACTGCAGACAATCCAGTACGTGCTTGGATTTTTATTATAGTCTGTTCTAGCACTCACCTTTGATAGGGGCAACACAACATACATAATGTATATAATATATTATATATACTTGTCACATATGATACATATTATTTATGTTTATGTATATAGATTTAATTGCATTTTATATATAAAATATATGATACAAATATAACTATATACAATATATTATATAAGTTTTATATGATTAAATATGTAATAATGATAATATATTATGGTTTAAAACAAAGTAACCAATACCCTTTAGAACTTTCCATTCAACATGAAATCACAGCCTTTTTTTCTTTTCTTTATGAGTCAGTGACTTTGCTAGAATGCATTCTTTAAGGTAACACGTACAATGGGATTTATTTCCTTCCTCATTTCTTCCACCACATCCCATTTCTGGACATGGTTAGAATTGTTCTTGATATTTTTAAATAAGTGAACAAAGGTTTGAATTAGTTAATGTTTTCCATCTTAAGGCAGTTTATAAAGTATCCTAAATTTTCCACAGTGAAAGTATCAAAAAATGGATTCTAATTTTGGTTATTTAGCTAAATAAAAGAGGTAATTCTAAGAACAATACTTGTTCTTTGTGAAACAGGAAAAGTTTCATGTTTAAAACATTACAAAATGTTCTTCATAAGATGGAAGATAAGTAGCACCAAATCATCCCTGTTAATATTGAAAGACTTAAAGAAAGAAACCTCTCATGTCCACATCTCCCCATACCTCATAATTAACTACAACATGTGCAATATTAAAAAATAGAATACCCCTCATAATGTTTCCATACAGTACCTATATAGGAGTTTGAATGTACCTATTGGACAAAGAGTAAGTCAACACCTTTCAATGTTTCTAATTTCTATTAAAGGAAACTATTCATTTAATGAGAATTTTGGCATCTATGCAAGTATGTCTATAATGATGTGATGGAGAAGTAATACGATAGTCAGCAAGATGCCACACAGTAAATATCTGGAAATATTCCCAAAAGGAAGATAGCAATGGGGCCAAATTTCAAGTTTTTATAGCTAACTGTATTTGTTTATTAGAGACATCTGTATCAGTAAGTGCACAATAGAGAGAGGCAAAACTACAATGTGCTCTACTTGTCTTGCAAGGCTTGAAGATAGAAATATATGAGTTCTGTGTATGCACCAACATAGGAAGATGACATAATAAAGACACAAATAAAAGAATGCAGTGACTGAGTGAGAGTTAGGATCTGGACCTGCAGATCTCACTCTCCACAGGACACAGGTGTGCTAAGAACAAAGGATATGATGCTTGAAGAGATGTGGTGCTCGTTCATGTTTCTTCCCTGGATTATATTGCTTTCTGCACCATATGCCTATATCCTCACAAGTGAAGACATCATCTCATGAACTGTTAGCACACTACTTTCTTGTACCTCAGATGCCAGTAAAGGATGATTTATTAAAATAGATGCAGTGGATGCGCTTATTTTTAAGCATAAATTATACAGTGACTTAATTTTATTTGCTACTCAGAAATACCTGTACCATCACTACAGATATGCTAAGCAAAGGTTAAAATGCACACATCTGATAGAGCTCTCAAACAAAAGGTATGTATCCATGACAACTAAGCCAGGAAAATCCTGTGATTTATTGGTATGCGAATAAGATGCTCCTTAGCAGCATGTACATTTTTTAAGAAACTGACATGCAGTTATCCAGATAAAATTTATGTATCTGCAAATGTAACTGCATTATGGATTGCTGAACTTGTTTATGATTTAATTTAGGAAAAGCACTAGAATACTTCATGCCTAAGAAATGATACTGGCTGGAATACAGTTTTCTATTTGTTGTTTTGATTTTTATGTGAGGGGAAGTGGAGTTATTTTATTTATTTGTTTTCTTAGGCTTTAGGAAGAGAAAGAAGTCAAAGGCAAGAGATTCCTTAACTAGATTGTCACAAATGTAAGCATGAAGCTATTGTACTTTATCTTCGATAGAGGAGAAAAATGCATTCTAAATATGTAAGGAAAAATAGAAAGCGTCCATGCTTTGTTTTTTAAGTCAGCTCTTGTATCCTCATTATAAGGGTTTCTCCATGTTTATTTGGTCCAATTTAAATCTGAATAATTCTCTTGTGTGTTATTTTGACCTACTAATGTCCATTTCTTCTCCCTTCCCTGTTTATGTCACTGTTAGAAGGGAGGACTTCCTTAAGTTCATAGTGTACCTCAGTTTACTTAGTGCAATATAAAACTCAAAAATTGTTTAGAAAATACTTTAAAATGACAGAAAGGTACAAACTACTATGTTCTCCATTTTTCTTGTTCATATAAAGTTATATAACTTGATAGGGTATTTCTAGCATTATGAAAGACTCTGTCTTTCCTACAGTGTTTAGGTGTACACAGTTTGACTCTAAACCTCAAGGCTATGACTTTATTGGCTCAGAATTATTTTCCTATATCCTGTATTAACAGATTCAGCTCCATTCAAAGCAGGTCAATTATTTATGAATCTATCTCTAGGATTCAGTACACTGAGAATACATGGTTAGTGATAAATATTAAATAGGAACATTTACAAGCCTGATAGGGAAAGTCCTGGTGTCACAGGGCCTGTTATCATTTTCTAGTAAAAATTTCCTTGTAATTTATTTGAAATTTACCTGCAGGTTCTTCCCCTTCTAACCAGGAGCCAGTTCAGATTCTGATCTCTTACCCTCTCTTTTAGAGCAAATACATATCAGTAAGATGCACAGAAATAGACTATATTTCCATATTTCAAGTTTGACAAACACACAAACCTTAAAATATATTTAATTAAAGAAAAATACAATGAAGTGATGCAATAATAAGCACCTTGTGCTTTTACTATGTTTTGAATATAATGCAAGGTGAATTTTTAAAAACTAAGTTGAAGGATATAGCATGGGAAAGGGGACTTTGAAACTCAGGGACAAAACTTGTGTCCCTGGAGAAATGCATAACTCAGGGATTGTAAAGAGAGGGCACATGTACAGAGACCCAAAACAAACTGCCATCTTGAAACATACCTGAGGAATCTATCAGGGATTTAGTGGTGAGTAGAGGAAATGTCAGATTTAGTAGGCATATTTACTGTTTAATTTCGAGTAAAAAAATGTGTGCATTATAACCAGAAGAGTAAAAGTTACACAAAACTACAAGAAGGGTCAAAATGATGAGGAAGCAGGTGGAGATAGTGCTACAGAGATGGCTCAGCATTAACAGTTCTAAAGACTCTTCCAGAGGTCACAGGTTCAGTTCCTTGCACCCTCATGATGGCTCGCAAGTGTCTTTAACTAGCGTTCATGTAGAGTTTGTGAAGTCTACAGGCATTTCACCCAGGCGATACACAGACATGCACACTGGAAAAATATCTATATGCATAAAATATAAATTAACAAATTGATAACAAAACCAATAGAAAGAAACCAACTTGTTAAAAAGAGATAAAATCGAAGCATGACATTTTCAATGAGAAATAACTGAGATTATAAAGTTAGGGAATTTTCCCCTGTGCTGATGTGTTAAAGATTTTTCCCTACTTTCTCTTCTATTAGATTCACTATATCTGGTTTTATGTGAAGGTCCTTGATCCAGTTGGATTTTAACTTTGTACAAGGAAGTAAGAATAAGGAAATTTAAGCATTCTACTACATACTGACTGCCAGTTGAACCAGCATTATTTGTTGAAAATGCTGGCCGGACAGTGGTGGCATACACCTGTAATCCTAGTACTCTGGGAGGCAGAGGCAGGCAGATTTCTGAGTTCGAGGCCAGCCTGGTCTACAGAGTGAGTTCCATGACAGCCAGGACTATACAGAGAAACCCTGTCTCAAAAAGAAAATCCAAAAAAAAAAAAAAAGAAAAAAAAAAAGAAAAAGAAAAAAGAAAAGAAAAGAAAAGAAAATGCTGTCTTTTTTCACTGGATGGTTTTAGCTTCTTTGTCAAAGATCAAGTGACCATAGGTGTGTGGGTTCATTTCTGGCTGTTCAATTCTATTCCATTCATCTACCTGCCTGTCTCTGTACCAATAATATGTGTTTTTTTATCACTGTTGCTCTGTAGTACACCTTGAGTTCAGGGATGGTGATTGTCCTAGAAGTTCTTATATTGTTGAGAATAGTTTCTGCTATACTGTTGTATTTTTTTTTTTTTGTTATTCCAGATGAATTTGAGAATTGCTATTTCTTTCTTTTTTTTTTTTAGATTTTACCATGTTTAATAACTTAAAATTTTTAGTTTTTTTCAAAAGACATTAGAACGTGAGAATGAACTTTTAAATACCTTCTAATTATTATTTTTTTATTTTTTTAATTTATTTTCTATATTCTTTGTTTACATTCTAGAAGCCTTCCACTTTCCCAGTCCCCACCCCCATATGTTCCATAAGTCCTCTTCTCTCCATCCATTTTCCTGTCTTTCCCCCTCCCTTTTCTCTGTCCTGATACTCCCCTACTATGCTGGATCAAGAATTGCTATTTCTATCTCAGTGAAGAACTGAGCTGGAAATTTGATGGGGATTGCAGTGAATCTTTAGACTGCTTTTGGTAAGTTGGCCATTTTTACTATATTAATCCTGCCAATCCATAAGCATAAGAGATCTTTCCATCTTCTGAAGTCAACTTTGATTTATTTCTTCAGAGACTTGAAGTTCTTGTCATACAGATCTTTTACTTGCTTGGGTATACTCACACCAAGACACGTTATATTGTTTGTAACTATTGTGAAGGGTGTTGTTTCCCTAATTTCTTTCTCAGTCTGTTTATCCTTTGAGTAGAGCAAGGCTATGTCACTCATGCTCAAAGGTCAACAATTAACAAATGGGACCTCATAAAGTTGAAAAGCTTCTATAAGGTAAAAGGCACTGTCAATAGGACAAAATGGCAACCCACAGAGTGGGGAAACATCTTTACCAACCCTATATATAATAGAGGAGGTATATCCAATATATAAAAAGAACTCAAGAAGTTAGACGTCAAAGAAAGAAATAGCCCTATTAAAATTGGGTACAAAGCTAAACAAATAATTCTCAACAGAGGAATCTCAAATAGCTGAGAAGCACTTAAAGAAATGTTCAACATCCTTAGTAATCAGGGAAATGCAAATCAAAATGACCCTGAGATTCCACCTCACACCACTCAGAATGGATAACATCAAAAACTCAAATGACAGGAGATGCTGGTGAGGATGTGGAGAAGAGGAAGACTCCACCATTTCTGATGGGACTGCAAGCTGGTAAAATTACGTTGGAAAACAATCTGGTAGTTCCTCAAAAAATTGGAAATAGTTCTACCTGGAGACCCAGCTATATCACTACTGGGCATATACCCAAAAGATGTTCTAGTATATATCAAAGTCACATGTTCCACTATGTTTACAGTAGCCTTATTCATAATATCCAGAAGTTGGAAACAACCCAGATGTCCTTCAACAGATAAATGGATGCAGAAAATGTGGTGAATGTGCAGAAACATTTATACAATGAAGTGCTATTCATGCATTAAAAACAACGACTTTATGATATTTACAGGCAAACGGATGGAACTATAAAATATTATCCAGAGTAAGGTAATCCAGACACAAAAAATGCACATGGTATGTACTCACTGATAAGTGGATAGATATTAGCCCAAAACTCAGAATAGCCACAATACAACCCACAGAACATATGGAGTTTAGAAGGAAGACCAAAGTATGGATGTTTCACTCCTACCTAAAATGGAGAGCAAAAAATCACAGGAGGCAGAGAGCCATAGGGACCTGGGAGGGAGAAAGGAGGGGGAAGGAAATAAAGGGGAAGCAGGAGCAGGTATTGTAAGGGACAGGCAAGAAGTACAGAGGGTCAGGAAATTGAAGTATGTGGTAGTGGAGGATGGGAACTGGGAGTAGCCACTAGGAAGGCTCAGAAGCCAGGGAAGCAAGATGTTCTCAGGACCCAACAAGGATGACATTAGCCAAAATACCCAATAAAGGAGAAAAAGAACCTCTAGAGACCATTTCCAGTAGATAGGCAACTCCCCAGTTGACAGATAGGGTGACCTACACATCTCAAAATTATTAACTAAGAAAGGCTCCTGTCCAAATTAAAGACAGGGACAAAAAATGAAATGGAGACTGAAGAAAAGGCCATCCAGAGACCTGCACACCCCGGAATCCAGAGCTACCAGGGAATAAACCACCAAATAAAGAGTAGACATGGAGGAATCAATGGCTCCAACTACATATGTAGCAAAGAATTGCCTTATCTGTCATCAATGTGAGGGGAGGCCCTTGGTCCTGTGGAAACGTGATGTCCTAGTGTAGAGGATACAAGAGTGGTGAGGAGGGAGTGGGTAGAGGAGCACCCTCATAGAAGCAAATGGGAGGCAGAACAGAATGGGGTTTTGTGGAGGGGTAACTGGAAAGGGATATCATTTGAATTGTAAATGAATAAAATGATTTTTAAAAAATAAAGTTAGTAGAATGATAAAAGCCACTAAATGTTTTTAATGCTAAAATATATTAAAAATCCCTTTGAACAGAATATAGACAATATACATGCTACAATAGGTATAGATACTTATATATTCTAGTATTATATATATGATAATGAATATATACTTAACACATTTTTCCTGAATTTTCTGATTAAAATAAAAGAAAACAAGAGAGTATATGCATCTTATGAATATTATTAGAAAAGCTAGGCAGGACAAGGTTTAAACTAATTGATCCTGCTTGCTACAGTGACTGGAGACCAGTGGGAAGGGTGAGAAGGGTGGAGGAGGCCACATTTCTCTGTCTTTGATTCCATGTAGATTTCATTTTGAAGCAGTCACAATGTTGTCCATATTCAGAATTCTTGGAAAGAAGATGAATTATCCTTAAACAGGAAAACACAAACAACACCAAATTCCACAACTACATAGTCATCATCAATGACATAACTCCACTAAAGCCAGTAAGTAATACAGTTCATTTGAAGAGACTACATGGATAGCATAGCTTGGCTCTCATGGAAACACATATCAATGGTATCAACTTTACTACTGAGTGTGTCTGTTTTTATTTCTTTAGGTACAGTTATGAAGCTACACCATGTATGGGGTTTTTTTTTTTGTTGTTGTTGTTGGTTTTTTTGTTGTTGTTGTTGTTGTTTTTGTTTTTTTTTGTTTTTTTTGTTTTTTTTGTTTTTTTTGTTTTTTTTTTTTTTTTTTTTTTTTTTGGTTTTTCGAGACAGGGTTTCTCTGTGTAGCCCTGGCTGTCCTGGAACTCACTCTGTAGACCAGGCTGGCCTTGAACCGAGAAATCCACCTGACTCTGCCTCCCAAGTGCTGGGATTAAAGATGTGTGCCACCACCGCCTGGCACACTATGTAGGTTTTAATGATAAAAAATTAGCTACAGCTGGGCGGTGGTGGTGCACACCTTTAATCCCAGCACTTGAGAGGCAGAGGCAGGCAGATTTCTGAGTTTGAGGCCAGCCTGGTCTACAGAATGAGTTCCAGGGCAGCCAGGGATACACAGAGAAACCCTGTCTCGAGAAATACAAGAAAAAAATTAACTATAGTTGGATTTCTTAGCTAGGTCCTTATGGGGAAAAACAATTAAATGGAAAATGTTCAAAAGAAAGTTGCAGTTTTAGGCAATGCCTAAAATCAATAATTGATATCATCAAGATGTGTGTTTCTAGCTTTATCTTTGATGACTTATGGCCATGATCTCTCCACATTTGAGTGACCTCAGGTGAAGAACAGTCTGGATTGCATGGTGAGATCCCAGCAGCCTGGCTACCATGTAAGACACTGTGCATTAATTCCTTTTTGTTTTTCATAGAAATGATGAAACATTTCAGAAAACACAACTTAAAACAAGAAAAGTTTGCACCAGAGTTTGAGGATGGAGATCTTCATGGTAGGAAAGGAATGAGTCAATTGTGTGCACAGTCATGGGCAGACAGAGTCTCTGTTCCCATCACCACTCATCCACAGTCAAGCTTCCTTACAAACTACTGTTTGTCTCCTCTCTGCTTCACTTCATGTCTAAATGCTCTGCATCTCCATCTGTGTAGTCTACTCTTATATTCTCAGCCCCATGTCTTCCTTGATTTATGTTCATCATTTTCAGCAAATATTTATTTTGTTTGTCATCTATGTCAGTGACTAATCTATACTCTGGGATTGCAGGTGAATACCCAATAGATGAGTCTACAGTCTTATGAGCCTTACATTTTAGTTGGGATTGAGGCAAAAAGATGGTGAGCAAAGAAATAGTTCCCAGATGTTAGGCAATGCTGTGCTGCATGGTAATTGCATGACAAATATACTAAACAACTCCCAAAACAATATATGATATTTCTGTTTTCCTTACTTGCCTACAGAATTTGAAAGTAAATACATACTGCTGAATGTACCACAGATAAACAGACACAGTGTCTGGCAGAATTGAGGTGGATCTGCATGGAAGCCTCCTCCCTGAGGACTCTCTCTCATAATAGTGGAAAGTTCTGGGAAAACTGTCAGGGTAGAAAAGTAATGCCTGCTGAAGCACCCTAGAAAGATTCAACTTTACCCCAATTATTGAAAAAGTTCTTACACAGAGAGACCTTTCTGCACAAGTTCACTCCCTTCCTTATTCATCTTCTCCTATGCATCAACATTTGTATTTCTACTCAGTGTACGAAAATTACTTTGGTTAATCTACTAAATATGTCTGCTGACAACATGCTCTCTGACTTTTCTTTTGCCTGGTGATATATTGATTGCTTTCTTTCTCCTGGTGGGTATTTTCAGTGGATATTCAATTTTTAGGTTGACAGTTCTTTACCTTTAGCTCTTGAAAGATGTGGTATCATTCCTTCTGGCTGCTCTGGCTTCTGATGCAAAGTCAGCTGTCATCTGAACTGTTTTTCCCCTGTAGGTAATACTTTATTTTGTTAAGACAGCTTGAAAAGTTTTCCTAGGTAGTTAGAAGCTTGATAACAATATGCTTTGACATGTATTTTATGCATTTTCTTAGTCTGCTTCACTTGGAATTTTTGTTTGCGTCTCAATATACTTTTTGAATATATAAATTATTATGTTTTTCTCCAATTTGGGGAAAAAGTCAATAATTATTTCTTTAATTACATTTTTTTTTTTTTAGTGAAACCTATCCCATATTGACTTCTCTCTTTTCTCTTTCCGGGAATCTAAAGAAAATAGAATCAGACCTCTTGCAAGAAACCCAAATGTCACAGATCTTACAGTGTTTCTTTTCTGTCTCCTTTCTCTATTGCCCATGGAAGGTTGTTGTTCCTGTTGACATCCGCTCATTTACAGGTTGACATGCCTTTGACTTAGGTTTGATTGAAGAATTTACAGTTTAAACATGGGACCTTGGGTGTTATTGGCATTGCCTGTTTTTACCATACCACACATGGTAGACTGAAATTAAAGAACCCTTCCTCACTCATTACTGTGAGGCACCTGTTGTGGAACCCATGGACACATGGCTGACGTCCTCATGGCCAGTACATGGGACAGCAGTTCCAGCTCCCCAGCTGCAAACCCAGGAATGAAAAGACAATTGAATGGCTGATAAATTCTGACAGCAAGGGGTTCCCACAAAAATTTTCACCCTGGAATGGAGTCTATACCTTGTAATGACAGGCTAGCTTATTCCCTCAGCAGTGAGTAGCACACGCACAGGAGTTTCCTGTTCTCCCTCTGCTTGTTAAGAGAGGTTTCTGGACCCTCATCTGAATTGGTGGAAGTTACTCTGAGTCCTGTCTTGTTTATCTTGGGTATGGCTGAGACAGACTTGGTATAGTCACACATATTTTGTCGTGCTGCCTTGAGGAATGCGTAAATGGTTTCTGTTTTTATTTTCTAGACTGTTAACATTTCTAACTTACCAGCAGCTTTAGTACTAAATCTTGATATGAGAGGAATAATGACGACTCTGGAAACTCATGAACAATTGATATTTTGTGTTCTTGAGTTTCTATTAATCTCCCTTCATCCCTTTATCATTTTATTCTTTTTTATTTTTTTTATTTTTTATTCGATATATTTTTATTTACATTTCAAAAGATTTCCCCTTTTCTGGTACCCCACTCCCCGAAAGTCACATAAGCCCCCTTCCCTCCCCCTGTTCTCCCACACACCCCTTCTCACTTCCCTGTTCTCATTTTGTCTTATACTACTACACTGAGTCTTTCCAGAACCAGGAGCCACTCATCCATTCTGCTTGTAACTGCTTTGATGTGTGGATTATGTTTTGGGTATTCCAGTTTTCCAGGCTAATATCCACTTATTAGTGAGTGCATACCATGATTGATCTTTTGAGACTGGGTTACCTCACTTAGTATGATGTTTTTCAGCTCCATCCATTTGCCTAAGAATTTCATGAATTCATTGTTTCTAATGGCTGAGTATTAGTACTCCACTGTGTATATATAACACATTTTTTGCATCCATTTTTCTGTTGAGGGATATCTGGGTTCTTTCCAGGTTCTGGCTTTTATAAATAGGGCTACTATGAACATAGTGGAGCATATATCCTTATTACATGCTGGGGAATCCTCTGGGTATATGCCCAGGAGTGGTATAGCAGGATCTTTTGGAAGTGACATGCCGATTTTTCTGAGGAACCGCCAGACTGATTTCCAGAGTGGTTGTACCAATTTGCAACCCCACCAGCAGTGGAGGAGTGTTCCTCTTTCTCCACATCCTAGCCAACACCTGCTTTCTCCTGAGTTTTTAATCTTAGCCATTCTGAGTGTAAGGTGAAATCTCAGGGTTGTTTTGATTTGCATTTCCCTAATGACTAATGAAGTTGAGCATTTTTAAGACGTTTCTCCGCCATCCAAAGTTCTTCGGGTGAGAAATCTTTGTTTAACTCTGTACCCCCATTTTTAATAGGGTTATTTGGTTTTCTGAGGTTTAACTTCTTGAGTTCTTTGTATATATTGGATATTAGCCCTCTATCTGATGTAGGGTTGGTGAAGATCTTTTCCCAATTTGTTGGTTGCCGATTTGTCCTTTTGATGGTGTCCTTTGCCTTACAGAAACTTTGTACTTTTATGAGGTCCCATTTGTCAATTTTTCATCTTAGAGCATATGCTATTGGTGTTCTCTTCAGGAAATTTCCCCCTGTACCGATGTCCTCAAGGGTCTTCAGTTTCTTTTCTATTAGCTTCAGAGTGTCTGGCTTTATGTGGAGGTCCTTGATTCATTTACAGTTGAGCTTAGTACAAGGAGACAAGGATGGATCATTTCTCATTCTTCTGCATGCTGACCTCCAGTAGAACCAGCACCATTTGTTGAAAAGGCTATCTTTTTTCCATTGGATGTTTTCAGCCCCTTTGTCCAGGATCAAGGGGTCATAGGTTTGTGGGTTCATTTCTGGATCTTCAATCCTGTTCCATTGATCCACCTGCCTTTCACTGTACCAATACCATGCAATTTTTAACACTATTGCTCGCTAATATTGCTTGAGGTCAGGGATACTGATTCTCCCAGAATTTCTTTTGTTGTTGAGAATAGTTTTAGCTATCCTGGGTTTGTTTTTTTTTTATTCCAGATGAATTTGAAAATTGCTCTTTCTAACTCTATGAAGAATTGAGTTGGGATTTTGATGGGTATTGCGTTGAATCTGTATATTGCTTTTGGCAAAATGGCCATTTTAACTATATTAATCCTGCCGATCCATGAGCATGGGAAGTTTTTCCATTTTTTGAGGTCTTCTTCCATTTCCTTCTTCAGAGTCTTGAAGTTTTGTCATACAGATCTTTCACATGTTTGGTAAGAGTCACCCGAAGGTACTTTATCCTGTTTGTGGCTATTGTGAAGGGTGTAATTTCCCTAATTTCTTTCTCAGCCTGCTTATCCTTTGAGTATAGGAAGGCTACTGATTTGCTTGAGTTGATTTTATAACCAGCCACTTTGCTGAAGTTGTTTATCAGCTGTAGGAGTTCTCTAGTGGAGTTTTTTGGGTAACTTAGGTAGACTATCATATCATCTGCAAATAATGATAGTTTGACTTCTTCCTTTCCAGTTTGTATCCTTTTGACCTCTTTATGTTGTCTAATTGCCCGAGCTAGTACCTCAAGTACAATATTGAAAAGATAAGGAGAAAGGGGGGCAGCCCTGTCTAGTCCCTGATTTGAGTGAGATTGCTTTAAGTTTCTCTCCATTTAGTTTGATGATGGCTACCAGTTTGCTATATATTGCTTTTACTATGTTTAGGTATGGGCCTTGAATTCCTGTTCTTTCCAAGACTTTAAGCATGAAAGGATGCTGAATTTTGTCAAATGCTTTTTCAGCATCCAATGAAATGACCATGTGTTTTTTTTCTTTGAGTTTGTTTATGTAGTAGATTGCATTGATGGATTTCCGTATATTGAACCAACCCTGCATCCCTGGAATAAAGCCTACTTGATCATGGTGGATGATAGTTTTTATGTGTTTTTGGATTCGGTTGGCAAGAATTTTATTGAGTGTTTTTGCATCAATGTTCATAAGGGAAATTGGTCTGAAGTTCTCTTTCTTTGTTGGATCTTTGTGTGGTTTTTGTATCAGCATAATGGACCAATCAGGAAAACAGAAACTAAACAGGGACACAATAAAACTAATTGAAGCTTTGAACCAATTTGACTTGACTGATATTTATAGAACATTTCACCCTAAAATAAAAGAATATACCTTTTTCTCAGCACCTCATGGTACCTTCTCCAAAATCGACCATATAATTGGTCACAAGACAGACCTCAACAAATATAAAAAGATTGAAATAATCCCATGCCTCCTATCAGATCACTATGGAGTAAGAGTGGTCTTCAATAGCAACAAAAACAACAGAAATCCCACATACACATGGAGGCTGAACAATACTCTACTCAATGACACCTAGGCCAAAGAAGAAATAAAGAAAGAAATCAGAGACTTTTTAGAATTTAATGAAAATGAAGGCACAACATACCCAAATCTTTGGGACACAATGCTAAGAGGAAAACTCATAACCCTGAGTGCCTCCAAAAAGAAAATGGAGAGAGTATACACTAGCAGCTTAATGACACACCTGAAAGCCCTGGTACAAAAAGAAGCCAATTCACCCAGGAGGAATAGAAGACAGGAAATCATCAAACTCAGGGCTGAAATAAGTCAAGTGGAAGCAAAGAGAACCATACAAAGAATCAACAAAACCAGGAGCTGGTTCTTTGAGAAAATCAACAAGATAGATAAACCCTTAGCCAGACTGACCAAAGGGCACAGAGAAAGTATCCAAACTAACAAAATTAGAAATGAAAAGGGGGATATAACAACAGAAACTGAGGAAATTCAAAAAGTCATCAGATCCTACTACAAAAGCCTATACTCAAAACAACTGGAGAATCTGGAGGAAATGGACAATTTCCTAGACAGATACCAAATACCAAAATTAAATCAGCACCAAATAGATCATCTAAACACTCCCATAACCCCTAAAGAAATAGAAGGGGCCATAGAAAGCCTTTCAACCAAAAAAAGCACAGGACCAGATGGCTTCAGTGCAGAATTCTATCAGACTTTCAAAGAAGACATAACACCAATACTCTTCAAACTATTCCACAAAATAGAAACAGAAGGGACACTACCCAATTCCTTCTACGAAGCATTTTATTCTTATATATGAAAATTATTGAGTGAATGTATCTATCTATATGTATGTATAGATGTATGTATATATCATTGTATGTATATGTATGTGCATGTGTATGTGTATATACACACAATGTATATATTATTATAGATAGACATATATGGATAACATACATATAAGCTCAGATTAGCTTATAGGGAAACTGATACCAATTGCATTTTTTTCAAATGTGTAAAATTTCCACATTCATTTATTAGAATTAAGTCATAGTAAAAAATCCTTGTAACATTTGAATCATTTGAACAAAAGCATGAAATTCAGATGCTACCCAATGTAGCAAATTTATATCTAATATACACCTAAGGCCTCTGTCAATTAATTTTTATGGAGCCAGATAGCTATGAATGAGGACTATCACAAAAAAACAAAATTATTTAAAATTTAATAAAATATTTTTGTACTTTTTGTAAGTCAGCATTGCTCTTTGAAGCCTAACTCTTGTAGGTGACCATGTGTTATAATTTCAAAAGACTGGGCATGTCTGCTGATAGGAGTTAACTGTTTCATTCATATGTCCTTACAGGATCAGTGTGTGTGTGTGTGTGTGTGTGTGTGTGTGTGTGTGTCTGTGTGTGTGTTTGTGTAAAACAGAACAGAAGACTCAGGTTTAGGTTCATGAAACTATGGCTACCTGGGTTTTGAAAAAGATACCAAAATTATCCATTAAATAAATGCCAGGTTCTTCAACAAATGATTTTAAATTATGCAGATCGCATATGAAATATGAAAAATATGAAACTGGACCTTCATCTCTTACACCATACAAATGCATAATGTAAATGATTCAAAAATGCTGATATAAGAGCCCATACTGTGAAACTACTAGAGAAAAATTTAGGAATGAATTTCAGTTCAAAGTCAGAGGTATTTGCTTTCGACATAGGACTCTGAGTATAGAGCAGACAGGAAAATTATGAAATGTGCAGAAGAAATTATGAAAGAAAACATGGCTAATTTTTGATGTAAGATGTAAAACATAGGACAGTCAGGTCATAATCTTAAAAGTAAAGAATATGTATCAATATACTAAAATCTTTTGCTCTGTAAAAAATGTTCTTAAGAGGATAAAATAACTTATACTATTACAAAATATTTATCAAATATATGAAAACTTATATAAAATTGAGCATATTTAGAAGTAAAGTGTGAGTGTGAAAGTAACAGTCAAAAATAAAATTGGCAATATATCTGAATTTTCTCAAATACATAAAAATAAGAATATCAAAATCTCACCATTATCAATCCCTAAGGTCATCATTAGTTCCTAATAAAGTAATGATAAACACAGAACAGCTACCAGAAATACTACTAAAAATAAATAAAAATCATTCTATCCGTATGATCTGATGGAAGAATTATGAAGCAGGACCATGAGCCCTCTGATTGGGACAGTAGTAGAAAGGTTGTTTGGAAAAGATGTTCACAGCATGTAATCACAGTAAATATATTAAGCCAAACCCCTAGATATTGTCAGAATAAATAAATATTTTATGTTTATACAATAACAATTAATGATTTATAGTAGCTTTACTGATAAAGCCAAAACAACTTGGGGAACCACAAAATATTCTGCTGGTGAATGAACTGAGCATCTGGTTCAAACATCAACTAGCATTGAGCACAGACGGTTACCCAAAGGAACCCACACACAAACTATGGTTATACCAAGTTTTTGATAGATGTATTTGTTTGTTTTTATATGCATAGGTATTTTACCTGCACGTACATCCGTGCATTGCATGTGTACTTGCTTTCTGTAGAGGTTATAAGAAGGCTTCAGATTCCTTGTAACTAAAGCTGCATATGGTTGTGAGCCACATTGTAGGTTTGGGTAAAGATGCCCTAGGCTTTGCAAAAAGCAAGTGTTCTTAGTGCTCAGGAATCCATCTCTCAATCCATGATGATCACATTTATATTACATTTTGAAAAATTAGAAACAGAAGTTTGTAGGACAAATCAATGACTGGCAGTGTTTCTAAGATCACGGCTCAGTGAAAGAAGTTCCTACAAGGAATTTTTCCTATGACAAGACTTCCTTTGGATATACTCCTCTTGTATCAATTACTCTGAGAAGTTTCAAATCAAACAGTGCAACTACAAGAAGGAATGTCATGCAAATTGCAATGAACATGGAACAAAGCCTCCATCCAAATATAGAATATAAAAGGAAACAAAATAATATCACTTTATTAAATTCTATCCACAACTTGAATACCATGAATAAAGAATATAGTTTGGCACTCTCTTTTGGGTGAAACCCTGGTTCAAGGAATGTCCACAAATAGTTCCCTATTTGTCTTCTATAAAGGGTAAAACCAAGTAAATCAATAAAGTAACAACTAAAAAGAAAAAATAACCAGCAAACATGCAGCACTGGAGCTGGTAGGTATGCTATCCAAATGAGTTAATTTTATAATTTTGAAATTCATGTGGGTGGATTTTTTGAATGAAAAAATAGGCATATTGGCACTAAGAAATTTCTTATGATCAGAGAAAGAAATTTATTGCAAACACATAAACAAGACATAAATAAGCCCTATGGATATTGAGTAGAGTGTACTAGTATGAACATATGTATATCTTAGTATCACACAATTATACTCATGATTAAATATAGATGATCTTAAATATTTAAGAAACATATCACACATACATATACATACACATAAACATATACAGACACTTGCACACACACATACACAAACAAATATAAGTTTGGTTAAGTCTTATCTACCAAGAGTACTGAGTTGTGACTTTTTACATACATGAAATATAATTAAATTTAGATAGTTCAACATGAATTTTACATGAATCAATGGTTAAAAGTTACAGAATTTACATATCAACAATTTTATTGTGATTTGTCCTGAAATGGTGAGGCACATATAGATACTCACTTGCAATACTGGGTTGTAACTGGAAGGGCAACATTGAGGACAGACTCTTCCACAGTGCAGCTTGCTGCTGACTTATGAAGCTCAGTAGGTATGATGCATTTTTACATGGTAATATCTTCAATTCCCAATGAACATATTTGGTTCTGTCTGTTGGGACAATCTCTTGCTAAAGCATCACCTGTCAGTAAATGTCTGATAGTCAACAAGCGAAGGCCGTATTAGAAGGTGGAACTTCTGGCAGAGGCTGGAGAGGGGCCGGGGAACTCAGGGAAATAGGTACAGGACTCACCACCTGTACTCTAAGTAAGTCAGACACACGGAACTGAGGAGATATAACCAGCCATGCTACAGACATACAATAGTTTATACAGGTTAATTGTGTTACGAGCAAGTCAAGGAACATGCCTAGCTTAAGGTCTATGCATTTATTAATAAATGCCAAGCTTCAAAGCCATTAGTCAGGAACTGGGGTATGGCTGGAAAGCATAGAGTTTCCAGAGTTACATGTGATGCCCATTATGGTAGGCATGTAATCCAAACTTAGCTAAAAATCCAAGCTTATAACAAAATATTCAGATATTAGAAAAGTCCCAGGTGAAAGCCAAGGAATAGACACTTCCCAGAACATTTTTCTAGTTGGTAGAAAGTACTTCCCCCAACAGACTAAATGAAAATATGCAGCATAAGAAGGCAGAAGGTAGGAAGACCCTCTAGAAAGTCCCAGGTCACTGTCAGGACTCAATAGGAGTAAACTTAAATGAAGAGAATAACAGTGGGGAAAGGGTACTTGTAGAGTCCACCTCCAGTAGATAGACAGGTTCTCAAGAGGAGGGATGGTGTCAATCAACCCACAATCAAAACTTATGACCCAGAAGCATTCCTGTCTAAAAGAACTGCAGGGATAAAATGAAGAAGAGACCTAGAGAAAGGCAGTCCAGTGATCAGCCCAACTTGTGATCCACCTCATGGGAAGACACCAAGGCCTGACACTATTTCTGATGCTATGATGTGCTTACAGACAGGAACCTCCCATGGCTGTCCTTTGAGAGACCCAACCAGCAGCTGAGTGAGACAAAAACAGATACTTAAACCCAAACTTTGGACTGAAGTTGGGAACCATTATGGAAAAATTAGGGGAATGATAGTAATGAGGATGGCGAACCCATAGGAAGACCATCAGTCTCAACTTACCTGAATCCCTGAGAGCTCACAGACATTGAGCCTCCAACCAGGCAGCATTAAAGCTGGTCCAAGGCCACAAACATATATAATAGAGGACTGCCTGGTCTGGCCTCAGTGTGAGAGGTTGTGCTGAATCCTCAAGAGAACTGAGGCTCCAGAGAGGGAGAGGTCTGGTCCTAGGGAGCATCCTCTTGTGGACAGGGGAGAGGAGGAATGGGGTGAGGAATTGTGGGACGGGGACTGGGATGGGGAAATGGCTGGAATTTCAAATAAATAAATAAACAAACAAACAAATAAATAAATAAATAAACAAATAAGTACAAATAGAATTATTTGGAAAAGTAAGAGGGGAGGTGAGGGAGAACCAAAAGCCTCAGTGCATTTCCCAGGCATGGCTCCTTTAAGAGTAAGGCTATGAGATAACTTAGTTGACAGAAGCAGGAACTGCACCAAGGTCTTTGGAATAGGATTGAAGATCCAGAAATGAACCCACACACCTATGGACACTTGATCCTTGACAAAGAAGCTGAAAACATCAAGTGGAAAAAATATAGCCTTTTCAACAAATGGTGCTGGTTCAACTGGAGGTCAGCATGCAGAAGAATATGAATTGATCCATCCTTATCTCCTTGTACTAAGCTCAACTCCAAATGGATCAAGAACTTCCACATAAAGCCAGACACTCTGAAGCTAATAAAAAAGAAACTGGAGAAGACCCTTGAGGACATCGGTACAGGGAGAAAGTTCCTGACCAGAATACCAATAGTATATGCTCTATGATCAAGAAATGACAAATGGGACATCATAAAAGTACAAAGTTTCTGTAAGGCAAAGGACACCATCAAAAGGACAAATCAGTAACCAACAAATTGGGAAAAGATCTTCACCAACCTTACATCAGATAGAGGGCTAATATCCAATATATACAAAGAACTCAAGAAGTTATACCCCAGAAAACCAAATAACCCTATTAAAAAATGGGGTACAGAGCTAAACAAATAATTTTAACCCAAAGAACTTTGGATGGCTGAGAAGCATCTTAAAAAACGCTCAATTTCATTAGTCATTAGGGAAATGCAAATCAAAACAACCCTGAAATTTCACCTTACACCAGTCAGAATGGCTAAGATTAAAAACTCAGGAGACAGCAGGTGTTGGCTAGGATGTAGAGAAAGAGGAACACTCCTCCACTGCTGGTAGGGTTGCAAATTGGTACCACTCTGGAAATCAGTCTGGCAGTTCCTCAGAAAACTGGGCATGTCACTTCCGGAGGATCCTACTATACCATCCCTGGGCATATACCCAGAGGATTCCCCATCAGGTAATAAGGATCTTTGATACGTTATGTTCATATAAACCCTATTTATAATAGCCAGAAGATGGAAAGAACTCAGGTATCCCTCAACAGAAGAATGGATGCAAAAACAGTGGTATATATACACAATGGAGTACTATTCAGCCATTAGAAACTATGAATTCATGAAATTCTTAGACAAATGGATGGAGCTGGAGAACATCATATTACGTGAGGTAACCCAGTCTCAAAAGATCAATCATGGTATGCACTCACTAATAAGTGGATATTAGCTTAGAAAATTAGAATACATAATCCACACATAAATGATGTACAAGAAGAATGGCGGAGTGGCCCCTGGTTCTGGAAAGACTCAGTGTAGCTGTATAGGGCAAAACCAGAACAGGTAAGTGGGAAGGGGTGGATGGGAGAACAGTGGGAGGGAAGAGGGCTTATAGGACTTTTGTGGAGGGGGGGGCAGAAAAGGGGAAATCATTTGAAATGTAAATAAAAAAATATATCAAATAAAAAAAAGAGTAGGGTTATGAGGTAACTTAGTTGACAGAGGCAGGAGCTGCACCAAGGTCTCTTTATGGCCTAAGAATTCCTGCACTTTCCAAGCATGGCAAGGTATACTGAGCAGCCTGGACGAACAGTGTATGCCAAGGGTGAAAGACTGCTATGACCTGGAGTCAGAAGAGGCTGCAGCATGCTTCAGCCTGAGGCCACTTCCCAGAGTAGATGGAGGTCAGAAGACAGGTCCAGCCCAATGCAACAGGTGAAAGCTTGCAACTTTTCAGAGTTGATTGGAGAGAAGGACTGAGCCAAGCGAACTGAGCTAGCAGTCTGGGAGATGTGCTGGTTGAGTGGCAGAGAAACTTGGCGTACTCCACCTACTACACCAAAGTAGAAATGGCACGAAAAGCTGAAAAATGCATAGACATCCTTAGATACTTGAAAATTCCTTAAGGTGAGAGTTAGAGATTAAAAAGAAAAATATTTCCTGTGTTAAAAACTTGAAAACATACCAGGCACTGGTGAAGAATGCTTTTAATCACAGCACTTGTGGAGGCAGAGGAAGGGAGATTTTTGAGTTCTTGGCAAGCCTGGTCTACAGAGTGTGTTCCAGGACAGCCAGGGCTACACAGAGAAACCCTGTCTCAACAAAACAACCAACCAAACAAACAAACAAACAAAATGAAACAAAACAAAAAAATTCCTGGAAAACACAATGACACAATTCTTCTGGATTTCATATAATTTTGTTTTGCTGATATGTATGCAACCAATAATTTTTTGGTAACAATTATAATTTTAAACATCCTCTCTAAAAGAATCTGAATAAATCAGATTTAGATAAGGAAAGGACTGACAAAAGATTACTATATTGGAGGTCATAGCACAGAGATTAGAGGATTCTTTAAATCAGAATATAGAATATCCACAAAAATCCTACAAGGCAAACCACAGGCATTCAATGTACTGAGTTAAGAATACAGACTATTTTTGATGCCACCTTAGAACAATGGTAAGTCTATTCAATAGACTATATGTTTTATTTTGTAGAGTTTTCAAAATTAAAGTGTGTGCATATGTTGGTGCATCATACTATGATACATATTCAGAATTTTAATTGGCTTCTGTCTTAGGTTCTGAAAAAGTTTGATTCTGTGATTGCATATTTCTTAGGGGTGATAGCTTGGAAATGCATTTTATAATAAAAGCTGGTGATACTCCAACATATGTATCCACTATAATACAACATTGCTTTAGACATTATACCATGACACATGTTATAGATATATCATACAATCAGACAGGTCAAATAATTGTAAAAAAGATCTAACTGCAGTTTAAACAAAATGGTCATAGCACAGAAGGGGGTTAGGAGACCTCCCAGAGATAGATTAAATGATGCTTTATTGACTTTAAATATTTAAATATCAATGAGGCAGAAACACAGCTACTAAAATACAGTGGATTTTAAAGTGGACTGATGAATTAAATCAGCCTGTGTATGTATATACGTATATATGAATATGTATGTGTGTGTGATAACTTCAGAATGGAAGGAAGGAAATATATTTCATTTGTGAAGAGATTTTGTCTTTATTTCAACAGCAGAAGAAAAGCTATGGATTCAATCTTAATGAATAAAGAGTAGATTTGTCCAGTGAGATCTCTTGAAGATCTTGGCTGCAGACATGAAGGAAGAAACCAAGAAGAACAATAAAACAGGTAAAACATATTGTGGAATAGCTATGAGACTGATACATGAAAGTGTTTCTGCATAGCCAATAACTCTTGCTAGCTAAAGAGTCTTCAATACTTATCATGCCATCCTTTCATATGACATATACGGAAATTTATAATACATTATAAATATACAGTCCCAATGGACTTATAAAGATTAATGTTTTGTTTTACTGCTTTAACATAGAGTCAAGAATCATCTTTAGCTGAATTGTGCACAGCACATATTCCATACACTTGTCGATGCAGAAATGTGTATTACATTTGAAAGTTTGTATGTTGCAGAGTAAAATGAGCAGACACCATAGAAGACAAGTAGCCTGGGTAATCTTACAGGCTGCCTCAACTGCTGCTTCCTCAAAAATCTACAACCAGATCATCAGCTATATGACTAGCTAGATTGTCCAGCATCAAAAACTGTTCCAACCAGTACTTCAGTTAAGCTCTGAACTTTTCCACAGCACAAAGACCAGACAACATATGATATATCTAGGTTTCCTAGGACTTGGCTATTGCTCCCAATTTCTTAAGTACTCCAAAAGAGAACATCACCCTCAGACATCAGGAAGCAATTTTAAGAGAACTATATCCAATTCTCCCCCAAAATGGAATGGATGGGTTTTGACCATTCAGTGGGTGGTAGATGTTTGTTGTTTTAAAGGGTATCATCACAAATTGTTGATGGTCTTAGTCATAGAGGAAACAAAATACAGGAGGTAAGATTCAGAGATCTCTCTTTCTCTTTCTTTTTCTTTCCTTTGGCCTTCTTTCTCTTCTACTTAGTGTTAGGGATAGAGAGAAGAGGGAAGAATAGATGAAAAACAAGGAGGATATAGAAATGATAAAATAAAAGGGTATAACATTGAATATTTTTAGACTAACAATCATTAACAAGTCTAATATTTTGTATTTTGGTATGCACTTTCTATTCTGATACAGATTTAGGATTATATTTTCTACTACACACTGAATATGTTGTTTCAACTCTCGTACAAGGTACTGTGCCTATGAAGCTCACTTAAAATTGCAACTTAAAGTTCTAGTTCTTGAATGCCACTATTACAGAATAGTTAGGATAATTATAAAAACAATTTAGTAGTCAGTCAATAAAACTCATGGTCAGGTCAGGAACTAGGTTAGGTAATTTCAGAAATATGTTTCCTGGATTGAACAAAGCACATAGCTAGAAGCAAACAATGTTTGCCTATTCTGATATACTACAGATAGGTAGATAATCTTCAAAAACCTCAGAGGTCTACAGACTATGGCATTTGAATATGTTCTGTTAACATAAGGATTTTAATGACAGTGAGTAACAACTGCTCCTGGCAGTATCCCTACACCACTTCAAAGAAGATGGTGAACACTGAAGAACTACAATATAGAGGCAACCTAGCCACTTGGCAGACATCCCTGCCATGGTTGTGTTAAATACACAGTTATGGAATATGAGAGAATTAGCAGTAGGATCTCTTTCTTCAGATATTGCAAACTATCAAAGCTCCTTCAAAATAGAAAGTGAAATAGATAAATAGAGATAGATGATAGATGATAGATAGATGGTGGATAGATAGATAGATAGATAGATGGATAGATGGATAGATAGATAGATGATAGATAGATCAACAGAAAGACAGACAGACAGACTTACAGATAGATAGATAGATAGATAGATAGATAGATAGATAGATAGATAGATAGATAGATAGATAGATAGATAAATGATAGATAGATTAGGTGGGTGAGTAGGTAGATGGAGGATGGATGGTTGGACTTCTTTGTCAACTAATCATCTTCAGGTAAATTATGACTTTGGAAATAGTAATCTTAGTTCATTGAAAACTGTGTAAGACACACAGACACAATTGACCTTCCTTCTGTTTTACATTTCACTGGTAACAGTGATGACCAAAAGTGCCATCACCAGATGGAATCTGTCACATGCTAAGCCTGTACACACTACCCATCAATGCCTGACCACTACATTATCTATATGTGATAATGTGCTACACACTGTGTAATTTTCACTCATTCTTACATAGTTAGGCAATTATTCTATAATTATTTATAAGGTATTTCACTTTTACTAGAAAACACTGCTTTTTAATTTTAAAGAAAAACTTCATAATTCAAAGAGGTCATTCTAACTTCTTTGACCTGGAGATTAATGATGCTTTCAAAACCATTTGGGGGAGAAATTTCATAATTAACACATTTGTAGTGAGACAAAGTTAAGATTGCTCCAAAATTCTTATATTTAGAAATTTCCTTTTAACTCATAAAAAGTAAAATAAAGCAAAATAAAGTTTCAGATTTTCTTATTAAACACACATACTTTCAACATGCAGGTTGATTGAGGTAGCTGTACAATGTAATTTAAAATAAATCTAAGTTTTAATATTATATTTTTTATCAAATATCATCTTCATTTACATTGCCAATGGCAAAACCTTTCCTGATTTCCCCTTCCCCAAAGACCCCCAACCTCTCCTCCCACTCCCTGCCTCCATGTATATGCCCCTCCACCCGACCCACTCCCACCACCCCTTCGATTTTCCTTTGTTGGGGCATCTATTGAGCCTTTACCTGACCAAGGACCACTCCTCCCACTGATGCCCAACAAGGGAAATATTTTTGCCACATATTTGGCTGAAACCATGTGTGCCCCTTGGTTGATGGTTCCGTCCCTGGGAGTCCTGTGGTGTCTAGGTGGCCGAAATCATTGTTCTTACCATGGGCCTATAAACCCCTTCAGCTCCTCCCAACAACTCTCCAGCTCCTCTATTGGGGACCCCATGCCCAGTCCTATGGTTGGCTGCTAGCATCTGCCTTTGTATTTGTAATGTTCTGGCAGGGCCCTTCCAGAGACAACCGTGGCATGCTCCTTTTGGTATACACTTCTTGTTGTCCATAATAGTGTCGGGGTTTGGTGACTGTTTATAGGATGAATCCCCAGGTAGGGCAGTCTCTGGGTGGCCTTCACTTCAGTCTCTGCTCCACATATTGTCTCCCTTATTGCTCCTGTAAGTATTTTGTTCCCTATCTCAGAGTAACCAAAGCACCCTCACTTAAGTCCTCCTTCTTCTTGAGCTTTAGTGCTGGGTGAATTGTAACTTGTTTATTTTGAGCTTTTGGGATAACATCCACTTATTAGTGAGTGTATACCATGTGCTTTTCACATACCATGTGATTAGGTTACCTAGCTCAAGATGACACTTTCTAGTTCCATCCATTTGTCTGAGAATTTCATGAATTCATTGTTTTTAATAGCTGAATAATATTCCATTGTGTATATACACCACTGTTTCTGTATCCATTCCTCTGTTGAAGAACATCTGGGTTCTTTCCAGCTTCTGGCTATTATAAATAAGGCAGCTATGAACATAGTGGAGCATGTGTCCTTATTACATGTAGGAGCATCTTCTGGGTATTCGCCCAGGAGTGCTATAGCTGGTTCCTCAGGTAGTACTATGTCTAATTTTCTAAGAAATCACCAAACTGATTTTCAGAGTGGTTTTACCAGCTTGCAATCCCACGAACAATGGAGAAGTGCTCCTTTTTGCCCACATCCTCTCCAGCTTCTGCTGTCCCCTGGGGTTTTCATCTTAGCCATTCTGACTGGTGTGAGGTGGCATCTCAGTGTTGTTTTGATTTGCATTTCCCTGATAACTAAGGATGCTGAACATTTCTTTAAGTGCTTTAAGCCTCTGAAGGAAGAAATCAAAGAAGGTCTCAGAAGATGGAAAGATTTCCCATGTTCATGGATTGGCAGGATCAATATAGTAAAAATGGCCCTCTTGGTGAAAGCAATCCACAGATTCAATGCAATCCCCATCAAAATCCCTAATCAATTCTTCATAAATCTAAAAGAGCAATTCTCAAATTCATCTGGAATAACCAAAAACCCAGGATAGCAAAAACTATTCTCCACAAGAGATCTTCTGGGGAATCACCATCCCTGTCCTCAAGCTCTACTATAGAGCAATAGTGATAAACACTGCTTGGTATTGGTATGCAGACAGGCAGGAAGATAAATGGAATAGAATTGAAGACCCAGAAATGAACCCACACACATACGGTCACTTGATATTTGACAAAGGAGCTAAAAACATCCAGTGAAAAAAAGACAGCATTTTAAACAAATGGTGCTGGATCAACTGGAGGTCTGCATGCAGAAAAAGTACAAATCGACCCATTCTTATCTCCTGTACAAAGCTCAAGTCTAAGTGGATTAAGGATCTACACATAAAACCAGACACACTGAAGCTTATAGAGGAGAAAGTGGGGATGAATCTTGAACACATGGGCACAGGGGAAAAGTTCCTGAACAGAACACCAATGGCTTATGCTCTAAGAATCAACAAACGGGACCTCATAAAACTGAAAAGCTTCTGTAAGTCAAAGGACATGGTCAATAGGACAAAATGACAACCAACAAATTGGGAAAGATCTTTACTAACCTTACATCCGATAGAGGGCTAATATCCAATGTATACAAAAAACTCAAGAAGTTAGTCTCCAGAGAGTCAAATAACCCTATTAAAAATGGGGTACAGAGCTAAACAGTTTTAGTATCATATTACAGTATTTTCTCATCATTAAACTACAGAAAAGCCATTGCATGTTGGGAGTCTTTTGGTATGTATTAACTGTCATCAAATTAACATACTCCCAATTAAAAATAGTAATAACTTCAAAATTTTAATGGGCCACAGTTCAGAATCCCAATCAATGGGATACAATGAGTTATAGTATCACAAAGGAGATAGAAATAATCTATTTCTGAGATCATTCAACCTGGTAACAAAGTCTTTTCTTGTTACTTCATGAGGTACAGCAGACTCAGGGACAGCAGGACTCTTGCTTCCTTCAGGATAAAAGTATAGTCTGTTCCTAGAAGCTTTTCAAGTTGCTTCATGATCTGGTTACTTCTTGTATAAAGTTCACAGGTAAAACACCCTGTCTCTACTTTGTGTAAAGGTAGTCTTTAAAAAACGAAAGAAGTAGAGAAGAAAAGACAGAGAGAGAGAGAGACAGAGAGACAGAGAGACAGAGAGACAGAGACACAGAGACACAGAGACACAGAGACAGAGACACAGAGACACAGAGAGAGTTAGTTATTTAACTATGGATGTTATAACTTCAACTGGACAACACCAATCCATAGATCCCATTAAACTTAACAGGGTTTGCTGACCAAAAGGCAGAAATTTCAGGGGTCCAAACCATTCTGAATTACTACACAGGTGAGGCCATAGAGGTAAAGAAACATCATCCCAAATTACAGAATTCATCCTCAAAAATACCCCAAACTAAAACACAAAATCAAGTTTATTTCAACTTAAAATTTCTTGCCAAACATTAACTTTTATAAACTTCATGTTGTAAGAAAATAACAATTTGTATGTATTCTCTATCTTCATGCAAAGTTATTATACCATAGAAGTAGCAGAAACCATCAGTCATTTACTGTAGCACTGCATTACTACATATGGGAGCATCAGGGCATTGCACACTAGTCTTCAAGAAACTCTGCCATGGTCCAAGGACACAGGTCTTTGAATAGGTTACATAGTAATCCTTGCTACTTTTCAAGGGACGAGCATCACTGGAGCTATTTCCTGTGATATTCATTAATTTTGTCTCCAATAAGTTTTGTTTTATGTAAATTAGAGAATGTAAAAATCCATCAGAATTATTTGCGAGCACTCCTTGCCATCTGATAAAATATTTTTTAAGTTCAAAGGCAAATGGGCAGCTGTGCTTGACACAGAACAAAGCCATCCAAAAGCCTCAGTTAACTTACAAACACTGGACTGATTGGGTAGAATCTAGTTGTTCTGACCTTTCAAACCATTGCTATTAAAATGTGGTGTGACTATTACCACCCCAAAAGATGAATATGAAGTGAGCCCCCAAAGCAAGAAAACTTATTTGCATGGGGTTTGGGGCTTTGGAGTAGACTGCTTACCAGAACTGCTTGGTGTAAACACCAGCCTAAACCCATTTACATAATAAAAGGAATGCTCATTAAAGTTACAATTCTCACTTGGGCCCTTCTGCTCATTAACCTTCTTTAGTTCTGTGAGAATGCTTTAATCCCATTTGGGAGGGAGAAGAAAAAACAGTCATGGTAGGCAGAGGGAGGCAGGGACCTAGATGAGAGAGGGTAAAGGGAAGGAGAAAGGGAAACATGTGGGGGCGGGGGGGGGGGGGCAGAGACAAGAGAGAAGCCCTGGGGACCAGCAGAATGAATGGAAATATGCAACCTTGAGGGCTGGGAGGTGGGGGGTCACACATTAGAAAGTACCAGAGACCTGAGAGGTGAGATACTATCAGGACTCAAAGGGAGGGACTTTAGAAGAAAGACCCAACAGTGGGGAGAGCAAACTCATAGAATCCACCTCTCATAGAAAGACAGGAGACCAAGTGGAGGGATGGGGTTTTCATCCCACAGTCAGAACCCCTGTCCTAGAATCATTCCTGTCTAAAAGAACTTCAGGGACAAAAATTAAGAAGAAACTGAGGGAAAGGAGGTCCAGTGGGATCTATGGACTTGGGATCCACCTCAATGGGAGGCTCCAAGGCCTGGCACTATTACTGATGCTATGGTGTGCTTACAGACAGGAGCCTGGCATGGTTGCCTTCCGAGAGGTACAACAAGCTGCTGACCAAGACAGAAACAGATAATAATACCCAACCATTGGCCTGGAGTGGGGGACCCCTGTGGTTGAATTAGGGAATAGCTGGAAGAAGCTGAAGCTGAAGTCAATCACATAGGAAGACCAAAAATCTCAACTAAACTGGACCCCTGAGAGCCCTCAGACACTCAGCTACAAGCCAGGAAGCATATACTAGGCCCCTGACACATATACAGCACAGGTCTGGCCTGGTCTGGCCTCCTAACGTGAGATAGACTTGAGGCCTCAGGGAGTGGGGAGGGCTGGTGGGGATTGGAGAAGACATCATCTTATCTTCTTGAAGACAGGGGTGAGGGAAGTACAGGGGACAGGAGAGGAATTGGATGAGGAGCTGTGGGAGGGCAGATGGGTAGGGGCAATGGTTGGACTGTAAAAAAAATATAAGTAATAATTTTTTTTTAATTGGTAATTCTCTGGGTGAGGACACACTGATTTCTGTGCTAAGCTGCACATTTCCAAAGCTAATAGTCTGTCACCTGGAATGCACTCAGTTGTCTTTAAATTATATCCTTTCCCTGGTCCACAAAGCCAAAGTACCCCAGTATATAACATAAGGGAACAGACACAACAGGCATTGAAAATATAAATGCAACACTTCTAACATGGTACTGTAATGAGCATGTGAGGTGCCTCCTTCCATATGTCTAGGTTACACACAAAAGGAAAAGAATTACAGCTTCAGATTTATGGGGTATTGTTGGGAGATTGCTGCAAGTTTTAAGGTATAGTTTTTCACTTTCATTGAATTATTTCAGATGGGAGAAGTCACACAAAGAACACTTCATCACTTCTGTAGCTTGCCGTTTAGACAGTCTGAAGCATGTTCCTTTGGGACACATGTTTACTTATTTATACTACACACACAGCATTATCAGATGCTGATACTTAAATCACATAGTTTAAAGACCTCTTTACTTCTGCTTTCACCCCCTAGAAATTCAATAGCTATAGAAAATAAATCTTATCTAAGTGTAGCAGAGGAAGAAATATATTATCGGTACTATATTATTGCAATATATGATTGCTATTGTAATGGGTTTATACTTGAATAAATTTCTGAAAGGCACACTTCTTTCATCCTTGGCTTTTCCATTAACAGCATTCCCTTATGATTAAGTTAGTGATGAGATAAGCTTCTTATACTTATACTATTGCATGTGCCCCATAGCAAAGCAGAATCCAATATTACTGTCTTCTTCTATAGGGTTTTCCATTTTACATAGAATACAAAATGATAAACCAAATTTAAAATGTAAAACATGGACACTTATCACTTGAGGATATGAATGAAAAGAACAAAATAAAATAGAAGCTGGAGAGGCAACAGCAAAATATAGCAAGTAGGCAAATTCACAACTTTCAGCTCTTTATTCAAAGTTAAGCAGGCTTCGGCATAGTGCAACTAGTCTAGAAAGGGGCAGGAGGGTTGAATAATAGTTCACATCAGCATCCATATCTACTGTATGTTGTGTCATACCAGCAGCTTTTAATATATTTCCAAATGTTCTTCTATATTCTCTTTTAAATGAACAAAAATCATAAGTAGAGCTTAATTTGGGGTAACTAACTGACCTTGCAAGGCAGGATGTCATATTTATTTTACTCAAAAATGTTGATTATTTGTCCTTAGACATAGGGGTTCACTGTATAGTCTAAGATACTTTGGAACTCATTTAGTCTTCTAACATGGCTTTTTAAAATTAAATTTTATCTGTTTTTTATTATTCACTTTACATCCTGCTTACTGCCCCCTCCCGGGCTTACCCCTACAATCTTTCCCCACCCTCACCTTTTCCTGTGAGTAGGTAGGACCCACCCTGTGTATCTCCCCACCCTGGCATTGCAAGTCTCTGTGAGGCTAGATGCTTCGTCTCCCACTAAGACCAGATAAGGCAGCCTAGCTAGAAGAACACAGTCCTCATACTAAGCTGACATTGAACTCTCTGGCCTCAACATCTTGATTACTAAGATGAAAGTATGAGCTACCATGTCCAGCATTTCTATACATTTAAAAGTGATCAATTAGTACTAAGGAATGAGTGTGTAGTGGCATTGGATGTCATTGCTATTGCTGGTTATTGTACTATGAGAGAAGGAAATGAGAGGAGAAGGGAACTGAAATTAATATCTACTGAAGAGGAATATGAGGGAGGAGTTGGAAAGGGAATAGATATCAGATATGATGAAATTTCTTTATACACCTGCATAAAATTGTCAGAAATTAAAAATTTTAAAAATAAGTAAATACCATGCTTTTTATACATATCTGCAGTTTGTTGTTTCATCTAATATTTTCAGACAATTCCTTCTAGTTCTGATACTCTCAGATTTTGCTAGAACTCACTTTGAAGGTTTCAAGGACAAACAATTCCTGTTGGTAGTTTCTGCTCACCCCTCCTTCTCTCTAAGCCCGACTCAACCCTTTAGGAAACCAGACATTAACCGCACTTGACATACAAGCAGCATGACTCTCAGATAAGCCTTTAGGGGCGATGATAAACAACTGTGCTGTGACACTTTCTCAGCAGATATAATTTATGTGATTGAAAACTAAGAAAATATCTTCTAGTTTTCAAAAAATTATACATTTGAAAAAAATAATTTCTCCATTCCAGGGCATTCCATTTAAAAGAGATGATGTGTCCTGTGCATTTAGTCATTTGTGTTCCTGCAGGCATCTCAGAGCAAAGTCATTTAGCTCTCTTAACTTAGTGTGGAGAATTTCGCTATGGGACATCTATGTACTTGAGACTGAGTATTTTGTTCCACCAAGGAAGATGTTGCTTGGTGGAAGAGACAACAAAACCACAATATTTTAAGTAATAAGACCAAGATAAGTACAAAGCATATGTAATCAATAAGAAATCCTGGCCCCAATAAAGCCCCCTGGGCAAAGTGAGTTTAAGCTGCCCCATGGGGCAGTACCTCAGGCTAATGGGTCTTATCTATTGAAAGGGATGAGCATGGATTTAGCTACATCCTCTTCCTTCACTACATGTTCAAAAGATGCTGACTTTGTGCATTTAGGGCAGATGTAGCCTGAAACTTAAGACAAATTCAGCTCAGCAAGTTTAGGAAACTCAGAAAGTAATTAAAGAAAATACTCAGACTAGCATAGGAAAGATTAAACACAAGAGTTGCCTGTTTGGAGAGATAATCTTATCTGCCTCTTTTAAACCATATTTTCTTTTTTTTTTAATATTTTTATTTTCTATATTCTTTGTTTACATTCCAAATGATTTCCCCTTTCCCGGATCCCCCCTCCCCAGATGTCCCATAAACCTTCTTCTCTCCATTCATTCTCCAATCACCTCCCTCCTTTTTCTCTGTCCTTATTTTCCCCTCCAATGCTAGATCAATCCTTTCCAGGATCAGGACCCTCTCCATACTTCTTCATGGGAGTCATTTGTTATGCAATTTGTGCCTTGGGTATTCAGGGCTTCTGGGCTAATTAATATCCACTTAAAATATCCAGGTTCCTCAAAAAACTGGACATGACACTTCCGGAGGACCCTGCTATACCTCTCCTGGGCATATACCCAAAGAATTCCCCGGCATGCAATAAAGACACATGCTCCATAATGTTCATAGCAGCCTTATTTATAATAGCCAGAAGATGGAAAGAACCCAGATGCCCTTCAAAGGAGGAATGGATACAGAAAATGTGGTATATTTACACAATGGAATACTACTCAGCAATTAGAAACAATGAATTCACAAAATTTTTAGGCAAATGGTTTGATTTGGAAAATATCATCCTAAGTGAGGTAACCCAGTCACAAAAGAATACACATGGAATGCAATCTCTAATAAACCATATTTTCTAAACCCCTCATCCAGTGGGCAAAAGGTGTCAAGCATTATGAGGTATGAACTTTTAGGATTTGTTTGCTCAAACTACAACCAAGATCATGATCATAAACCAGAAGCAATGGAAGATCAATGACCATGGATGCAGCAAATGTACACTCAACCCAACACAAGCATAGTAGGATCAAGAAGGGAAGCATCAGACATACTGAAACCAGTGTCTGTGTATCTTCAAATGTGGGTAAGCAATCTCTTCAGCAACAGGCAAACTGGTTGACTACTGTCTGCTCATTATACTACCCCAAACATAGTGTCATCTCTCTGCAGCATAAGCCAACATACTTTGTCTGGGGTTCTTGAAAGAACAAACATCAAAGCAAACAAAACATGGACAGTGGGCCATGGAGATGTTTCTGTGGGTAAAGGTGTTTGGAGCTGTGCCTAATAACTGACCTAACTCCCATCTCCAAAGCCCACATAGTGAAAAGAAAGAATCAGTTCCTCGAAGTTGTGACATGCATGGTCCCAACACATAGAAATCTTGAAATTCTTACTGTATAAGGAAAGCTGAGCCTTGGTCTGTGCCTTAGTCACACATTATTTGTTAAATAAGGAAAAAAAATCCATAATTTTAAAAAGGAAAATGGAAATAGAATGTCTAATTTGATATTTCTAGTAGAGAATACTCAAAAGAAAAGACTGCTTGATAACCTAAATTTCAGTATAAAAAGAAACTCTAAGAGCCTGATGATTATAACAGCTCTACACAGATTAACCTTCCTGATTAAAGACAAAGATTCTCCAATTGCAGTGAAGAGCAAAGAATGATTTGGGAACCTGGTGTTTTCAGAAGAAACACTTGAGAGAAACAATCAAAATTAAGAGCAAAGTGATAAATATCATTACAAATGGATATAAACTGGAAAGAAAGAATTCTCTAGATAAACACCTGAAAATAATAAAAAAAACATATTAAAGAGGGACTTATATAAAATAAGCATATAAAAGCAAATGGAGGCAAAAAAGGAAACTTGAAATAGAGTAATGCAGCAACCTGGGCGGCAGTTGTGTTTGAAAATGTCATTAGATGAGGTTATGAGCAAACAATGTGGAAAGTTTCAAATATTAAAGAAATTACCCATCATGAACAGTAGAGAGTGTTGTGGTTTATCATGATTTAGAAATCACATAGTAAACAGATATGAACAGGTGACCACAGAAAATCTTAGAAGAGCAAGGTGGGGTGGTCAAAATCCTAGGACATTGCCAATCTGTCACAGCCAAGGTGGCACGCAATTGTCCTAGTTTGTCAAAGAAAATAGAAGATCAGCCATTGTCACAACCAGAAACAGGTCCAAGCCTCCAGAGCAGGACATGGTGTTCTTGTGTAGCTTTCTCCATGAGAAGTAACTTTTCTTCTTTCACTTAGAGACCAGAACTGTAGTGTGATATAAAATGATTACACAACATAACATGATCTGTATTTTGAGTCACTCAGCAGCACAAAGCACAGGTTTCATGAAAGTCAAAGTAAGTGCTAGGGACTGTGCACTTGGACTGTGTATATGGACTGAGTACTTGGACTGTGCATTTGGACTGTGCATATGGACTGTATAAATGTACTGTGCACTTGGACTGTGCACATGAACTGTGCATATGGACTGTGCACTTAGACTGTGCACATGGACTGTACACTTGGACTGTGCACATGGACTGTGCACATGGACTGTACACATAGGAAATCAGGTTGCTCCTCATTCTAATGCTTATCGCATAAGAGGTTATTCAACCTGGGTCATCAGGCTCTCAGCAGAGATATACTGAATGCTATAGGTCCTTGACCAGATGTATGAGGTTAGCCTACTTTTCCTAAGTGAACTGAGAGAGAAGAGACTGAAAACAGGCAGAAAGGATAATAAAGGAGCTGACCTGAGGACAGTGACACTACAAACGTGCCTCTAAGTGGAAAACGAATAGAGACAGTGAATGTGTTTCATGGAAGGGAAGCTTTGCAGGAGCTGAAAGCAAACAAACATTACCAAGGAATCCCGGAGAACGAGTTTCCAGAAGTTTCCTTTAATCAATAAGGAAAACACTCATGATCACAGTTGTTTGTCTTGGAAATCAAATTCTAGAAATGAGACTATCAGCAGAAGGTGCTATAAAGTAAAGGAATTCTTACAACAAAAGGCGCCAGAACAACAGAAGAGCAAGGTAGAGCTCAGGTTCCAAACCTATGAGGAGCTGGATTTAACACAAACTGCATATGGAAAAGGTGTTAGAAAAATGATTAGACCACAGAAAAGGATGAACCTGTAGGACACCATAGCTACCACAGAGGGAACAGACAACTAAGTGGGAGTAGATCTGTAAAGCCACCCTTGGGCGGGCAGGTTCCAGAGGAAGAAGGTAGAGCAGAGATCATGTCCATGGTGTAGACTAGAATCATAGCAGAAAGGAGGCCTGAAAGAGGCTGAAATCATCGTAACGTTGTGGGCATCTTTCTACTATTCATAACTAACACACCCAGCTCCCAAGTTTGGTGGAATTATTCCTCAGAGACAAACATTCATACACATTCTGAGAGAGATAAGAAACAACTCTCTAGAAACAGTTGTCCAAAATAAAGTCATAATGAGGACTTGAAAATTAAAATCATCAGAGAATTAGGAAGAGAAACTGAGAAGAATGCGCTGTATTGCCTATACCATGTTACCAGGAATTGAATTCTTTTGTTTCTGACCATTGTAAATGCCAACAGTTACTGAAAAGGACATAGTCAAACTGAAAGCTTAAAATAAAATAATAAAAGAATTAAAAATAAGGTTTCTAGCTAACATTACTATTGAATTTGACTAGTTTTCAGATCCTAAAGACAGGAGCAGATAAATGCACATAAAGGTAAAAATAGGAATATTTATTATAACCTAAGCAAGAATAGTGGCTTCGATGAAGAGTACATTGTTATAAATCATTCTTCCTATCTACAAACAGATTCATAGGATGCTAGTAGAATGTTTATTTCTTCTGTGAAAGTAAATAACCAACCTGTTAGATCTCTGCATACCAGAGCATGTGGGATTCCATGAGGAAAATAAAGATTCAGCATAATGACAGCAGATGTTCTCATATGTTCATGAAAATCTATGCGTGCATGTTCATGTTCACCCCTGAAATTAAAATCTGCAAACTATTGACATCATTTCTGAAGAACTGAGATAGAAACCATCTTATCTACTCAATTATTTTTGTACCATTATATTTTATGTGCTACATTTATTCTCCTGTATTTTTTAGAAGACATTCTGAAAATGAAGCATAGAGTGGTCTCCAGAAGACTGGGCCATAAACACTGGAAATTGTAGAGAAATTCTCAACTAACAACTCTAGTCTTTTGTTCCTGGATTCTGCAGCATGACTTGCATCTTCCCATACTGGCAGAGGTGGGTGATGATTGTAAGACTATATATTGTTTCTGCTAAAACTAATACCCGTGGCCAACATTTCACTCTTGATATCAGAGAGACAACTCACAGCTGATGCTCAAAACCCAGCTGACCAATGAATGTGAGTTAGAGCCTGATCATATAATGTTGGCTAGAGGTTGAGATTGGGAATGGTGTGCAGATATGTCTGTTGGAATCAGAGGGTTGCCTACAGAACCCCAAATACAGAGCCAAAGGAACAAAACATGCCAGGACTTAGGGTGTGGAATGTCACCTTGTGTCAAGATGGGGATGTGATAGCAATTAACTTTTTCAATACTGTAGCTTTCAATAAAATAAGATAAATTTGAATAGCAGACCATATAGAATTTAGGTAGATTCCAGAAGCAGGATTTCACCTAAAATAACATGAATTTAAAATGCAAATAAAAAACATTTAGGCCTATAGAAGCCATGCTAGTCAAAGTACTTGCATTACAAATCAAGGAGAGTTGTTAAATTTGTAGAAATCTGTTTCCTAGCACAACAGATCTATTTTATTACAAAGTATTTAATCTTGGGTGGGACAGTGGCCTCCTCTACTTTAGTTGTGGCTTCAAGTTTTTCTTGTAATTTGGTATGAAGCAATGAATTAGTTCTTTCAATAGCAATAATGGAAAATTGCTAAGGCACATAATCCCTGAATATGTAGTAAGAAGTCATTTGCCATGTGTCCCACCTGCCCACTGCTGTAAAACCTAATGTGCCTGTCATCCAAGGACAGAACAAAACCTGCCCCCTTCTCTTTCTCTCAGGAGACAGCAGAAAGCTGTTAGATCTCCAGGTGGCTGAATAACATCTGCAACAAAATTGTAGAATGAGAAACAAATTTAAAGTACACTGCACCCGCTGGGCTTGGGGTTATTTTTGCTAGCAATGCACACATTATCATAAACCTTTACTCTAAAGCAGGAAAGGAAAACTCTGACATAGTGAACATCAATGTCATAAGCAAAATCAGCAGTTGACACCAGTGACCTGGAGAACCTCCAGTGATATGCCCCTCAGCATTCTCTGACTGTACTTCACTGAAACACTTTCTGATTAAAATAAATCCTTGTGTCAGGTTGGTTTAACTTTTCATAAGAATGGCATATTCGAAAAGGACTTTCTAGGAAAATGTATGAAAATATATGTTTTCCAAATTACAAATCTCATGAGGAATGGGGGAAGTAAAGTCAAAAGATTGAACTCTAGAACCAGAAACTCAGTACACTTAGATGTAGGATAATACTGTCTTCAGAGCTCTAAAAGAAAAATTGAAACCTGGTTTGGAAGCTCCTAATCAAGAATCTACCATATACAGAATCTTAGTCAGATTGTCCCCACTGTTAAACCCAAATCTTAGTTAAATTATTTTGTTTAAAATATCTTATTTTAAACCTTGTTGCCTATGCTGTTTCTTAATTGGAAAAATGAAGAAAGGTATAAAACCAGAGATGTTACTTTCTGATAATGTTTTAATAATATACAGTCAGTTCAGAGGATTACTACAACAAGTCTAATCTAAGCCCCTGGTGCAGCCACCACCACAACAACATATGGAATTACAGGAAGAAGACAAAGATAACTGTAGATGAATGTGGATGGGCCTTGGACAGAGTCAATTGTGGATTACATATTAAAAATATTTGACCTCTTAAGAATGTAGTTTATTTCTTAAATGTAGATAGGGTCATATGATTGCATATATGCCTATGTACATATATAAAGATCTGTTTGAACTTTCAAACTCATTAATAATATTTATGAATAAATTTGGTTGCTCTCAGAGATACCAGGCATGTCCCTATAGCTGAAGATACCATGCAATTCAGACAGTGCCCAGGGGCCACCAGACAAGAACTGGCCTGAAAGCCTCCTATCTGAAGACAGGGTATTGTACCACCCAATGACATGACATATGCAAGTTTTCAAATGGAAGTGATCAACAGTCCTATCCAATTTGACAAACAGAGTGCCATACTTATCCTAAGGGTGCAAGAGCGGTATAAATACCTTGGCAGTAACCAACTGTTCTCTAATTGGTCTTACAACTCATCAACAGTAGGGAGAACATGTCTAGTACTGACAGCCTAGCCAACTACCCAGGGCTAGTAAACTCATAGGTCTTAAAGGAGAACTTATGACTACCATTTTACTAAACCAGTTTAATCCCTAAGTACATTCTAAATATTTGTTCTTATAAACACAAACAAATATAGGTCCTAACTCTAATCAAAAAATTTCTCTTTGCAACAGAAGGAGACAATCACAAAAGAATCACAGTCCATCAAAAATGCAGAGCTATGGATCCAAGTCCTAGTGGATTCATCCATAAAACATCTCCCATACCTAAGGCTCAGGGAACAATGAGAAAGAAATGATTTTTAAATGGTGATAAATGACAGAAAATGATAGTGTAGCAGAAAGAGCATGAGGCAGTTTATTCTTTGTACTGGCCACGGGCAGTTACTATGACAACCAAGTAATTAATAAATCGAGCTGTGATGGCATCTGGAGGAGATTTGTAAGCAGGGACACAGCAAACACACCTTATAATAGTCTGACTCTGAGATTAAAGTTCAAAATGGCTTTGGAGGGAGACAGAGCATCCAGGCCATCCCACTCTGTTGCCTCTCCCGCACCTGATACCCTGGCAGGCCTAGCTGGCCTTGCTTCTGCAGCAGAGGTCCAGCATTTCCTCTGTGCCTCTTGAGTTTGTTCTGGATCACTTCTTACCTGAATCAGAACAATACTTTTTCATAGTGGATGCCATCTAAATTGGAAGGAAAACGTTAACAGAACGAGAGAGGAGTAAGTAAAGTGCTTGGTATATTCTGAGAATGGAAAAGTGATCTGAGGTCAGTCAGTTGAAGAGGAGTGGGAAGCTCTCCTTGGCACTTCTTCCCAGCTCAGGTTCAATGAGACAAAAGGATAAAAGGGTTCAAAGAGCAGAGTGCAGAGTGAATGCAGTAAGTATCAAAACTATCCTAGGAAGATCGCCATAATCGAATGCATGTCGCAAAACAGACTCCTGTTTCCTGGAGATTAAATAAAGTAAATGATGCTAAAGCAGAGGACAGAACTCTGAAGCTCAGAGGGTTTTTTCTTTTAACCTTTTTTTTTTCTCTTTTGGAGGTAGGGTTAGAGTCTTGATACCACTGAAGACATAGTTTTAGTATATTTAATTTACCCAGTATAATTATCTATGGCCAAAGTCAAGGTCAAAATGAAAGTCATGCACACAAGCACAACCTGAGGCCCTGTATTTTCATTTGAATACTTTCTTCAGTTTAATAATGTGAAAAGGTGCCTGGCTGCTGCCTGATAGGAGGAAGGTTCATTTCCGTATGTAAAATGCGCTTTTATATATATAAAGTAAATTATAAGAGCTGTACCACTTTAATCAATCTCCTGCTAGAACAAGGTTCCATTGCTATTAAAAGACTTCCAATCCCAAAGACTTTTGCAGGCCTTGTGGCTTAGTCATGCCTCCTTGAGCACATGGGGGATGAATCAACTCTAAAAGGCAGCTAGGAATATGGCTTTGGTGGTTTTGTAAGCATAGCAGTGATGTGTTTGCCCTAAAGAGAGAGATCCGCCACTTTGTAAGTTAAGCCTGAGAGAAAAGCAGGACTTGAAGACAGATACCCAGGAAACAGGTTGGCAAAGTCTGAAGATAAACTTATTTCTCTCTACCTTGCTCACAGGGCGTACTGAACAGTCTGTTGCTTGGGAAGAAAGCTGAAGACGGTGCACAGTATTTTGCATTTTGTGATACAGTGTCTGGAAGTGGTTGCATAAATGCAACCTTTTCAATGAACAATGAAAATGAAAGCAGTCTGAGGGATCTGGCCAAGGTCAGACACCCAATGAAAGACCCTGGGTGCAGGCTCACAACCGCGGCTCTGGATGTTGTGGGCTTTTGCTACACAGAATGGAATCTGGCAAATAATTAAATAAATTCACACTCTTACTTGACTGTGCAGCCACCTACATTCAGGAGTCTTTGTTTTCCTCCTTCTCTCTCCCTCCCTCCTTTCCTCCCTTCCTCCTTCCCTCCCTCCTTGCCTCCCTCTCCCTTTTATTTGTTTCTTCATTCCTTTGTCCCTTCCTTCCTCTCTTCCTCCTTTCCTTCCTCCCTCCTTCTCTTTATTTCTTCTTTTCTTCCTTCCTTCCTACTTAAACAGCCTGCTGTGTGAAGGAACATTGACAATTAATGGGCAATGGGGGAAGGCAAAGGCAGAGACACAGAGATGAGTCCTTGAACAATGCCTCCAGTAACATGGATTCCAGAGAAAGCCCCGCCTCTCAAACAGGCATACTTCTACTCCGCTAACACCATTCCTTATCCCACTCCTCTCCCATACCTACAGCTTCACTTTTACTCCCCAAACCCCTACTCCTCCACTTTACTCCATGACCTTTTACTTCTCTGTAGCTTTTCCACTAGCTCTGCTCCTATACCCTTTATTCCTCTTGACTTTGATCTGTATCTATCTCCGAAAATCCCTACCCCTGACCCACCTGCAATGGAGGACAATTATCTATAAGATAGAGACTATACCCGAGAGCACAGAAAATTTGTTTTCAGAAGTCATATTGGTTCTGCCAAATGGTGGCAATAATGAATGGCGTAGCAACACATGGCTTAACTGGGAGAACCAGAGCTGGGACAAAGGTGAATTTCACATACCCTGCATCCTCTGTGTAAATCTAGCACTACTGTCACTAAACTCACTTAAACACAGTCTAGAGGTGGTTACTGATCCTCTGTAGAGGAGGGTTCTACTTCTTACTTTGTGACAATAATAAGTACATTTCTTTGCAGCTTTCATTACTGATGTTCCTGCTATCAAAGAAGATGCTGAGCCCAGCATTCTGGGTTTCAGAAGACAGTTTATTTATCCTAAACAATCCGTGAGGTTGACTATAAAAATATTTTCTTTACACTTCTGAAATTCCTAGAATTGCATCTATTCATTCAGTTACAAAACATTTTTGAGCATCTATGAGTTACATGCTATGATGGAATCCACAAGGAGTTTATTATCAGCAGGTTCCACAAGAAAGAAAGAAAAATATCAAACAAAGGATCAGAAAACTGTAGGTATTTTTGAATTATTTTAGAAGTACAAGGAAAGTTTTCATGAAATAGAACAATTAGCACTTAGCCCTGTCTTTTAAATTTCAGCAAAGAAAATAGTTCAGATTGTATTCAGTTGTATGAAGCACTAGGTGGTACATGCTGACATCTTTACATCCACTGCCTAACCTTGATGTCAAGGAGACAAAATATTACACAAAACACATCATCCTGTGAAAACATTCTTATAATCTGAAAAGCTTCCAGACTACAGAATCAGCAATAGTTTTAAGACTGCTGAATCCCCGCTGATGCTCTCAGCATTCCTTTGTTGTACAGTTATCTGTGCAGGGTTGAGGTCTACAGAGCCCCAACCCCCACCCATCCATGTTATTGTGTCTCTTGTTCATGTCCATGTTTACCTCATGTTTAGGCAGTCTTACTGGTAAATCTTTACGGGTATAGGATCTGACATTCCCAGCAGACACAATCTTACAGGAAAATCCCTGATTCTCTGGCCCTTACATCTATTTGCCCTCCTCTTTTGCAATGTTCCCTGGGCCTTAGGTATTGTAGATATAGGTATTGTGTATGTATACACATATGTATATACATATTGTATATGTATCCATTGCGATGGGGCTCCAAACCTCTTGATTCCTTATGGTTTTTTATAATGATCATCTCTGTCTATTGTAAAGAGAAGTTTTCTTAATGAGTTCAAAGGACTACACTCATTTATGAGAAATAGTGTTCTTTAGCATAGGAAATTTTTAATCAATTGCCAAGTAATCATTTCTGCAAAAATATATTTCTATATCCATAAAAATAACATGAATTTTAAGACTAAGCTGGTTGTATTTATGCATTTAGGGATATATATATATGTATATACATATATATACATATATAAACATATACATATATATGTATATATATATATACATATATATATCCATGAATTTTAAAGAAAGTATGAAGAGATATATATCAGGGTTTGAAGAGACAGAACAGAAGTATGGGGATTATGTAATTATGTTATAATTTCAAAACAAAAGAAATAACTTTTAAAAGCCATGGCAATTCAATGGAGATATTCAGCTTTAAAGAGATGACCACCTTAGGCATCTGGGCCTCTAGAAAAGCTACTTTCTCAAACACTTCCGTGGTGTGTCCCAAAAATAACTTCTTAAGTACAATACAAGACTTCCAAGGTATCTGTAATACATTTTCCTTCTTACATTTTCCATTCAAAATGGAATCAAGAGATTAATTTTCTGGAGATAAAAACATATATATGTTTATTGGTATATATTAAATGCTACATAAAAGTGTATATGTTGAAGTAAATTGTTGTAATTCTTTTTTTGGAAATGCAGAAAGCTCTTCATTTCTATGTACACCAACTTAATAAAAGCCTGAGATGCTTCACATTCTGGATCTTACCGTTGCACAAAAGTATAATGTTTTTATTTGGTCTCCAGTTAGATTTTGGCCATTGACAGTAAACTCTAAAAGTTTAGGAAAGGCTGTTGGACATCTTCTGATGGTGGAGAAACAATTTTCCTAAGTGATGAAACAACCCCTCAGATTTGAGCTGGGGTGCCTGTCAACTGTTTAGTCACAGAAACCATTGAGTCACTGCTGTCAAGTATAAGTATACTAAACTTGCTCTGGTTGTTACAGTGCCTAACTCACAAGAGCTCTTGGGGCTGCACTTCTTGGCTCTGGTCAGGTCATCTTTTCTGCCAGATCAATTATCTTTGTTATTCACTGTCTGCCTGTGTAATGTTTGGTGTCAACTTGACACAAGCTAGAGTTATCTGGGAAAAGAGAATACCATTGACAAAATGTCTATATCACATTGGCCTGTAGGCAAGCTTGTTATAGTCTCTCAATTAGTGATTGCTTCAGAAGGACACAGGCCAGACTGGGAGATTCCAGCCTTGTGAATGTGGTCATGGGATGTATTAGGAAGCAGGCTGACCAAACTTCTTTAACAGTTTATTGCCTCTAATTTATTTCCCTGCCATTTTCTTCTACAGGATATTTTTGTCATGTTGATTTATCACAACAATAGAAACTCTAATGGAAACACTGTCCTAGCATGTTGAGACCCTATTATCACCAAATAAATCTCACAAAGTTTGGAGGACAATGTACATTCCTTCTGCATCAGAAGGAAATGGGAAACAAACTGAAAACAGAGATCACAAATCTCTCCCATCTAAGAATAGGGTGGTGAAGCCTCAATTCTAAACCAGAACATTGAGTGAATAATTTCAAGCTAATCCTGGGTAACTACTAAGAGAGAGAGAGAGAGAGAGAGAGAGAGAGAGAGAGAGAGAGAGAGAGAGAGAGAGAGAGATCAACTTTATAACTTAGTACATCATGCCTTTAGTTACAAGATTCAGACTAATGCAGATTGAGCCCTCAGTTTAATGACAAGGTTGCCTATTTCTCATTGCAGCTGTAGAAAGGGAAAAAACAAAGAAGACAGGCTTTAGATTAAGGAAAGCTTGCATCCAATTGTACTTGTCTCTTTACCTTAAGAAAGTTAAATCAAAACCTCCTTTTATGGCCTGATTATTGTCTATGTCCTATAGGATAGAAAGTTCTATGAGGGTGGCATCTCTCATATCTAATTGATTCTTCATGCTATATTCCTTACAGCCATGTGTACATGTACTAATATCTTTAGAAAGATTACGTTGTAGAAATTAACTTGATGAGATATGTATATAAAATTATAACATAGCCTGAAGAGTGAATGTATTATTACTATTCTTAATTTCATTTTACTCTGAGTATGAACATACTAATCCCCAAATATTATATGACCATTTTCTTTAAATGTAAGCATCTTCTCCTAGAGGAAAGAAAGCTGTTAAATCTCAGGAAACTAAGGCAACCTAACAGGCTCAGAAAGTTCATGAAACTCACAAGATTCACAAAGTACCCTCCCAAAATTCTATTTTCAGTCAACAATAGTGGGGAGTAGGGCAAATTTGGTGAAGGTGTTTGGAAAATGGTTAGGGGTAAAAGATAACTTTTGCTGATTTCACCTGTGCTGGGTTGAGATTTCTGTGACTCGGTTATTTCTGGGTCTCATGCATACTTGAAAGTCACCCTTTTCTGGTGGTTCTCTGAGTAACCCCAGTAAACACATGGCAAGTACAGATCAATTATGACAGGCTCAGTTCTTTGTTGGTGGTGCATTATCTGGGATAAAGAAAGGTAGCTACTTCTCCACAGAAATAGACACACAGCAACACATCTAATTAAATAGCATATATAGAGAGACTTTTATTCAACATACTATAAATCATGTTTAATGTAGGATGACATACTATTTTGAAGACCCCCCCCTTTACTTTGTGGTTCTTACATTTATAAGAAACAGCATCCTCTCATATGGTGCTTATATGAAGATAGAATAAGCAGAGGAAAAGGACTCTATTGTAGGTCCTGCTATACTTACAGGCACTCAGTAATGGCCTCTCCATCAATAAACTTCATGTTTCTCCCATGATGATGGTGTTAAAACCTTACTGATTTTGAGGTATTCTGTCGAGTATAAAGTATAGAAGAGTAGGGAGGCACATGAAGTAAGAACACCTGGAAAGAAGTGACCTTGGGCAACCTTTTCTCTAGCTAATTGGTTCCTTATTCCAATCTTCATCCAAACCCCTTCTTTCTCTTACTTGTGCATTCCAAAACATCCTGCATCTCCCTCTCCATTGTCCCAATGGCCACATTTTAATGTTTTCACAGAAATTGGTCTTTTTTTCTTCCCTCTTGATTGGCTCAATTATCTCTCTTTGGGACTCTTAATATATTATAAAGAAAAATAAAAGAGCATAAGCTAGTACTTCGCCTTTGTTGTAACATGTTTTATGCATACAATTTAAGAGAAGAAGTATTTACTTTTGCTGCAAGCTTTATAGTGTTGATGCTGCAGCATTCCTTTAATTTTTACCCACTCCCTGACCATTTCTGGACCAAAGATAATAAAAGCATCAGGTATAGACACTGAAACAATGCAATTTATTAATTCTAGGCTGTAGAAAGATGTAAGACACACTAAAGAGGGTGCTGTATGTTAAATAGTCAACAATACTGTAGAATAGAGTCATATTTAAATTATACATACATGCATGCATACATGTATATATGAGTGTTTCTTTCTCTCTCTGTGTGTGTGTGTGTGTTTGTGTGTGTTTGTGTGTGTGTATGTGTGTGTGTGTGCATGTCTGTGTGTGTCTGTGTCCAACATCATCAGGCTACAGGTAGTACTGAGAGACAATATACATTATCTATTTGAATGTTGAGCATCTACTTAATAAATTTTTCAAAATATATTTTATGAAATACTTCAAAAATCATATAGTGAGATTGCTGGGAGCCATCCTCAGAATTCAGTGCCAAGAACTCTCCATACCAGGAGCCATCCCCACCTGGCTCCCAATGCCAGGAGACTTCGATACCAGGAGTCATTCTCACTTAGATCTCCATGCCAAGAACTGTTCCTACATAAATCTCAAAACCCCCTCCCTTTGAAGTCCATCTGTAGATACATTACTGTAGCAACCCCTTTCCACTTCACCGCCTCATGACTCCCCTTTTATCATGCCAACATTCCAACAGCAATAACTAGCTTTACCAGAAATTATGAGAAACTGTTTCTTAGAAATGATGCCAACCCCCTGAGATTGTTCCCCCCTTTACCCCTCCCAAACCTTGTATGCTTCCCTTTATATTGACTTGTCTGAAAATTAAAGTTTGACAGCTTGATCAGAACTAGACAGGCTGTCCGGCCTCTCTCTCTTGTGTCTTGTCGCCCCATCGCCTTTCCTCTAGGTGGCTTAAAGGAACCCTGTTGACTGTCCTGCGGGTTGGGACATGAGATAAAAATAAGATTGGAAAATAATTAAGAATGATTCTGTGAACCACATTCTCTATTTGGGGTTTAAGTTGAAAATCCAAACCTACAAAGAAACTTATTTGGGGGGGGGGATGTTTTTTTTTCTTTTTTAATTTTTTATTCGATATAATTTATTTACATTTCAAATGATTTTCCCTTTTCTAGCCCCCCACTCCCCGAAAGTCCCGTAAGCCCCCTTCTCTTCCCCTGTCCTCCCACCCACCCCTTCCCACTTCCCCGTTCTGGTTTTGCCGAATACTGCTTCACTGAGTCTTTCCAGAACCAGGGGCCACTCCTCCTTTCTTCTTGTACCTCATTTGATGTGTGGATTATGTTTTGGGTATTCCAGTTTTCTAGGTTAATATCCACTTATTATGAGTGCATACCATGATTCACTTTTTAAAAAAGGGGGGGGGGGGGTTGGGGAGGCAGTGGCTGGAGAGATGGCTCAGCGGTGAAGAGCACTGACTGCTCTTCCGAAGGTTCTGAGTTCAAATCCCAGCAACCACATGGTGGCTCACAGCCATCTGTAATGAGATCTGATGCCCTCTTCTGGCGTGTCAGCTACAATGTACTTACATATATAATAAATAAATAAATCTTTAAAAAAAAAACAAAGAAACTTATAGTGAGGAAACCTACTGAGGAAGATCCCCTGTTTTCTTAATTCAGTTCATCAACTATTACTTTGCACCATTATATGAATTAAACTCCTGTTCCAAATAAGTGACTTTAATGAGAACTAATAATTGCATTCTGTTGAGCATTATTAAAAATCAATTAAACTCCATGTCTGCAGTCACCCTGCAATAAGAAATACACATTTTTTCAGTAGGTCCTTTAGTATGTAGTTCATATGTCTAAAGCTGAGCCAGAGATGAGAAGAGATATAGGAGAGAGAGAGAGAAAGAGAGAGAGACCAAGTGTATTTTTGTTCAACTTTTCTATAAGTTGAAGGTCATCTTGGAAATCTTGGTCATGTGACTACTGAGCAATGCCACAGTCATCTGGTGCGGATGACAGGTCTTCATTCAGCCAGTTATCAGGACTTCCCATCATCTCATCACCTGGACATGTAGTACTAACCTTTACTTTATCATAGTGTCACTGAACTGATCACACACAATTTATTGACATTGAAACAAATGATTTTGATTTATATTCATCATGAAATTAGAAATAACTTTAGAAAAAACATATTTTCTAGTGAAAGCTTATCCAAACATCATTTCTCCTAAGTCCCTAATTAGAAAATGAAATGTAAACACTATGGGAACAAACCTATCCTGGACCAGTGAATCCAGGCAAATGCCCTTCCCAGGTCCTTCATTTCAACCCTGATGGGTCTTTGAAGTCAGCACAGAGGTAGAAATGGTGCTGGGTAGGAAGCCTCCACAACAACAGCTCCAGATGTTCTGACAGGTGGTCTCCAGGAGGGCCTCAGTATCAGGGCAATTAATATGGATGTGACCTTCATTCTGAAACCAGCTAAAGAGCCTTTTTGATATTTTCCACATTTCTGGTCTGAGACTATTTCACAGCAGGCAGAATCTGATAGAACAGGCCTGTTAAGCTTCCTAGAGCCAAGTAAAGAGTATGTTGAGAATAAAGAGGACTTAGTGGGGATTTGTCAACCATATACACTTTCCCTCTGTCAATGTACAGACTGTGTATATAGGTCTTTCCTTTCCCCAGTGCATGCATGCATTACAACAATTCCAAAACATATGAACGTACAAGTGTGTTCTCTTCCTCTATTTTGTCATGTATACAGATATTTTTTATGCACTGAAAACATAGAATTCTACATAGAGATCAACCATGAGTTCCACATTGCTCCCAACCCAAGGAAGCTCGCTCTCAGAGAAGAGATTTGCTCACTTGCCTTGGAATGTCCTCACAGATCAAGTTTAAATTTCACTGTTGCTAGCACAATCACCTCCCTTTAATTGACTTTACCTGCTTCCTGCTCAGGGTCCCAAAGAGTCCTAAAACCCTTTGACTGTACAAGATGTTGTGTATGATGCACTGTAGTTTCAATACTCCCAGTGGAATAATTACTCATCCTAATCTAACCTCCTATATGATTAACTTTTTCTATCTTTAGTCCTTTTTTATTTGTTTCTCAAAATTTCACTTCAAAGAATTTAATAGCATATTTATTTAACAAATAAATTAAAGTAAACATCAATTTAAAGATCTTAAAGAAACACAAAAATAAGAAAATAAAAATTCATATAATATCTTGAAAACCTAATTTCTTGTCAATTTAATTACAAATTCATAAAATTGGTTAAGTGAAGACTATACAATGTTGACATTTTTAATTTTTATGATTTTAACAATTCTATACTAGTTTTTACACACACACACACACACACACACCAAAGAAGACTACTTCACAGTCAACTATAAATGCCCGACCAACCTATGTTAGTGTGAAACTATCAGAAGGAGAAAGTAAAAAAATATTGGGGAACAGGCTTCTAAGTCCAGTGAATTTTCTTCAAGAGGCTGATTTATGTCTCTGAACCCATTTCTGTTTATGAATCTAGGAAAATGCTCATAGTAGAACTGTCAGTTTATACAATAATTGGGAGTCATACATAAATACAAATGCATCCAAAATTTCTTTTATACCATAATCTGGTCTCTGAGGACCACATTGTGGTTCTTACCTATTCATTTAAGACTGTCTAATCTTTAAGACACTGGCCAAATAAGATACAGGAATTGACATAAAAATCTAACGTTATGTTTGTGAAGGAGATTTGGGTAATTCTACATTTGAATGAGCAATAACTTTGCAATGTTCGATTAAAGGAGAAATGTTAATTTTTATTACTTTGGAGTATGTTATCTTAAAACTTCACTTTATTATAGAGAATGTTTAATATTTTGTTAAATCCTAAGATTTCCATTTCAGTATGAATTATTCTTTTTCTCAAACATTAAGAAGAATAAGATAACACAAAACCACATTTTCTCATATCTATTTGATCTATGGTCATAACATCTCAATCAATCTTGCTTACAATCACTAAATAAATATGATATTTACATGGCTTGCAATATCTCTTTAGAATTAGTCCTTTTTCTTTCCTAGAAGCACCTACTCTAGTTTCCTTCTATCATGATAACTGTTCTTAGTGAGCTCTCTCCTCTGAAGCAATAAGGTGGCAGCATCCACTCATCTGTCATAAAAAAATTTTAAAAACATGAATTAAGACAACATATCACATTTTCCATTACTGCTCCATTGTAGACCCTATTTTATGCCAGTCCCAGAAGGACTGATAAGAATGTTGTGATGGTAAAAACCATTATAATGCATAGCCAAGGCTATGTGTTCATGACAAACATGATCTTAAGCTTCTCTGAATAATATTTTTTCATAATATACTATCTGGTGATGTCTACCATCACAAAGTATCTCCTTAAGGATGCAACTTAGCTACAAAAATCTTCAAAATGATGTCTTCTTGATCTTGCAATCCCTTCATCAATACATACTATGATCCATCTGCCACTCTATTGTAGGTGAATTGTCCAGGCTTTTTTCAAATTGTCTCTAAAAGGCCTTACATTTAGGACTATCATAATTTTTAGAGAACTGCCCAATTGATTTAGTGTTTCATGGTTGAAACAAGACTATCTTTCCACAGAGTAACAGATATGGTCTCCTGCTACTGTGTGTCATACACCACTGAACTGCTTACATTTGCTTGCTTCCAAGTAGCAAGAAGATGAGGGGCTATTCAAAGAAGGAGCTATGCTGGGGAATGAAGTTACCTGCTGACAAGACAGTTCTATGGTAGTTAAGTGTGTGCCTGCTATTCACAACTAGAGATAGGTTTCTCCTCTGCTACTACTAGACTTATAGCTATTGACATTTTGAGGAACTTCTCTTTTCCTTTTATTGAGGATAATACCATTAAATCAGAGAACAGATTATAACAAGGACAATTATTGCAACAATTGAAAATGAGAACATTTTTCCCAAAGAAACAACAATGGAATTTTAAATAGTCATGTGAAGAGTTAAAACAATCATTTGGCATTGAAACAACAACAACAAGCCATAGAGTAAAGGTACAAGATGAGTATTCTACATATCTCATTGGCTCTCTGATATTTAGAAGGCCTAGCTAGAATTTATTTTCTTTGTCTGTACTATAAATGATTATTATTGGCTTATTTATTTTACAAGAATATTATAAGACACAAACAGTATGAAATACAAGAAGAATCATCTTAAGATGCATAACAACTCAAAAGTAATATGATATCTTCAAGCATTTGGGCAAAGGAAGAAGAAATCTAAAATTTAGGTAATCGTTTGATTTTTTAAATAAACTTACTTATAATTCCTTCCTTGAATGTTAATATATATCATAAAAGATCAAGTTTAGGGGGTATTTAAGCTTTTTTCAAATTGCTGTCTCTAAAAGGCCTTACATTTAGGACTGTCATAATTTTATTTATGACATAAGTATTATTTAGGAAGTTCTGCTCACAGCAAAGCACAAGTTCTCTACTTAATAGACTATAAAACCATTTTTCCCACAAACAGGGGTAAAGCAATTATTCCTAATATAATCTATGTAATCGTGGCCATATACAGTTTAATGAGATCAAATCACCCTAGAGGAGTATTCTAGGATGATCTCCCTTCAAGGAAATGGAAAACATGATGGTTCAGTTCCAAGTACATGTCATGTGACCAGTCAAAGACTAAACATCCACATTGTCCTGTGGCCAGGCACAAAGAGGAAGCTGTTAGCTGTAGGGTGGCCTGTACATTTTGGATGGTTGTCGAGGGAACTTTGTCAGTAAGGCCATGGTAATGAGTCTGTGATTGTGTCACTATTCTGTTTCCTGTTTAACTATGCTGAAATGATCATTAAATCCTGTTACTTAAACAGAAGTATACAGAGATTTAACTAATTGTCCATTTTGTAAGTTAAAAAATATAGCCATGGAAATGTGATTTTTAACCTTAAAGCCCAATGTTAAACAGTATTCATCTACGCTTCTTAATACACACCTGTATTCACAGTATATTCTAATTTGGAATCAGTCTTTAATTTTGGTCACATTTAATCCATCCATTCATCAAGAATTTACTAGGGAAAGCTGAGTATAAGCTATCTATTAGCAAATGAGATCCACCCCAAATAAACCAAGCTCATATTTATAATACCTGATTCCAGCAACAATGCCAACATCTAATCCCAATGACAGATACCATTACACACACACACACACACACACACACACACACACAAAACCATTTTTGAAAAATCACAGACCCCATATAGAACTCAAATGTAAAAATATTGGATAATAAGTGAAAAAAATAAGTGATAAGATTTGTGTTGGACACACATAAAGTCACACTGTATATCTGGCAAATTTATGAGAGTCACCCCTCAATTATGGATGCTATGGTAAAGCCTTCCTAGAAACTTAGGGAATGGTTAAGAAATGAAGTTTAGTCCCTGGGATCTCTGGGGTATTTGGTGATTCAAATTATTGTTCGTCCTATGGCACTGCAAACTCCTTCAGCTCCTTGTGTCCTTTCTCTAGCTCCTCCATTAGGGATCCTGTGCTCAGTTCAATGGTTGGCTGAGAGTGTCATGCTCTGTATTTGTCGGGTACTGGCAGAGCCTCCAAGATGACAGCTATATCAGGCTCCTATGAGCAAGCACTTGTTGGTATCCACTATTGTGCCTGGGTTTTGTAACTGATGATCTCTAGGAGGGACAGTCTTTTGATAGTCTTTCCCTCAGTCTCTGCTCCACACTTTGTCTCTGTATCTCCTCTTGTGGATATTTTGTTCTCCCTTCTAAGAAGGACTAGTATATCCATACTATCCATACTCTGTTCTTCCTTTTTCTTGAGCTAAACTACCAACCAAAGAAACACATGGAGGGACCCATGGCTCCAGGTGCATATGCAGCAGAGGATGGCCTAGTTGGACATCAAAAGGAGGAGAGGCCCTTGATCCTGAGAAGGCTAGATGCCCCAGTATAGGGGAATGCCAGGACAGGGAAGCCGGAGTGGATGAATTAGTGAGCGGGGGAGGGGGGAGGGGGAATGGGTTAGGAGATTTTGGGGGGGTGAACCAGGAAAGGGGACATCTGAAATGTAAATAAAGAATATATCTAATAAAAATAGAAAACAGAAAAAATATTTTTAATAATAAAATGCATAATAAAAGAAAAAAAAAGGAAATGAAATTTAGACAAAAATGTCCTGAAAACCAACATACAAACAAATATTATCCTGATGGATTTCACATCTGATAAGGTCCCATTGTCATTCTCAGTAGAGACACCATTAGTCTAACTAATATGTAAATACATAAGTTCTTTGTTCTTTGTTTTTTTTTTTTTCATCTATTTTCTGGGTTTTTATCGGTTATTTTATTTGTTTACATTTTGAAAGTTATCACCCTTTCTAGTTTCCCCTTAACAATCCCCAATCCCCTCCTTTCTCCCCCTGCCTTTTTGAGTGTGCTCCCCCATCCACCTATACATTGCTGCCTCAAGAGTCTAACGTTCCCTATCCTGGGTCATCAATCCTCCACAGAACCAAGGGGATCCCCTCCCAGTGATGCCAGAAAAGGCCATCCTCTGCCACATACCAGCTGGAGCCATGGGTATCCCCTGTGTACTCTTTAGTTGATAGTTTAGTCCCTGAGAGCTCTGGGAGGTCTGGTTGGTTAATATTGTTGTTTTTATGGGGTTGCAAACCCCTTCAGCTCCTACAGTCATTGCCCTAACTTCCCCATTGGGGCCCTCATGCTCGGTCCAATGTTTAGCTGTGTACATTCGCATCTGTATTGGTCTAGCTCTGGCTTACAAGTCTTTCTCACTTCTCCCTCAGTGGAGTCCATTAAGCTTTAGATTTAGAGATTAAGTTGTGAATTTTTCATTTGGAGTCCTCAGTATGTTCTCAGTATGTTGACCAGCTGTGAATATCTGTAATAATCTCCATCTTCTGCAACAAAGAAGCATCTTTGATAAAAAGGACTAAAATACATATCAATGTATATCTTTATATATAAAGATAAATATTGAAAATTTCTCTGGTTTACAAAAATGGAAGTAGTAATTTCATTTCCGGGGTCCATGACCACATGGTTGACCTGTAATTTTCTAGGCTTACAGTATAAAGCAAAAATTCCCTATCATAGAAAAGTCTTTTAGTTCAATTAGACAGCAGTTGTTTACTCTCAAGGTATAAATGCCACAAGCACACTCTAGTACCATTACAGGCATCTTGCTATGCTGATCAATGCTGTGGTTCTAACCAGAGCCCCAGAACATTAGCTGTGAGATGGTATTCTCAGTATTTGACAGGAAGTGGCAGTCATTATATCTCAACAATATGATCAGCTTAAAAAAAACTGCACAATAACAACACCAGTTCATATTTTTAATATGTGAATGGAGGAAAACTTACAAGGTTCTAACCTTTCATGAAGAGGAAAAAAGGAAGTGATAGTTGGAGAGAGAGACGAGAGAAAGAGAGAGAGAGAGAGAGAGAGAGAGAGAGAGAGAGAGAGAATCAGTTTTCTCTAGAGATAAGTCTCGAGTCTCCTGACAGGTAGATCCAATCCCAGGTGGTCAACTCTAAACTCTTTCACATACAAGCAATATTAAGTGGTCTCAGTGGAGTGTGTGTCTGGGTGTGTGTCTGGGTGTGTGTGTGTACATGTATGTGAATGTATGTCTGTGTGAGTGTGGGCATGCATGCATGTGCATGTGTGTGTATATGTGTTCAACAATTAAACAATTTTAAAAGTCATGAACTTGAGAAGGGATGTGTCTCACAGGAGGAGAGAAAGGGAAATAAGAGTTGGAAATGATACAGTACTCAGACCTCTAACTTGCAAAGAAATCATTCATTCTCTGTCTTTGATATATCTTTGAGATTTTAAGCATATGTGGACTTTTTAACTAATGTATGATTTTAGACATAGCTATCATCCACACTAGATATACTCAATAACAAATATTTTCACGGGATAATCACGATAGTATCCCTTTGCTGATTTGGGAGTCATTCCTTTCCTTTGTGTAGATAAAACCGTCTGTCCATTAGGTTCTGATTTTAGTCCCTGTGCTGTGCTACACTGTGCTCCCTGCATGTCAGTGACAGTGACTGTTTGTGTCTCCTGGCACCTCTAACCACAGCAGTCAACGTAGCATAAGCTACTTATTTCAACCTGAAATTTGTGCCACATTAAACTCTACCTAGAACGTGCCTTTTCCTTGTGGATTTTTAAGATCCTTTTCCATGTTTATTAGGCTTTTGACCTTATGGCAAACAGGCAGCTGAAGTATAAGGAAACAAAGGTTGCTGCCCCGTATCCAGGGGAGGGAAGTCCGGTTCTTTCTACCGCTCTTCCCAAGTAGCTCCCAGGGTTCACACTGAATGGATATAATTTTGTAGCTACTAATTTTCTAAGTAATTCAAAAGACGTATTGAGGGGAAAAAATGTAGGTGGCCAAAGAAAGAGTCTTTTAATGCATTTTGCTATTTATGCAAATCTATACCACTGCAGTTTGCCATTTAGGAAATTACCTTAAACCATTTTCCATTCACCCACTGTTAACCTAGCTTGACGAATGTCCACCAACTCCCCTATGGCTAGGGCACTACAAACCGCATTTATTCCACCAGCTGGATTTTTATTTTACTAAAAGACTCCTGCCACCCCTGATGGCTGCCCATGGCCCATTTTTGTTGTGGTGCAAAAAAAAACCTTTGGAACAAGTGCCCAGAAACAAACTTCTCAGGACTCCTTCTAGAAACCTACAGGTACAATTGAGAACAAAGTATATATATATATATATATATATATATATATATATATATATATATATATATATATATATTCTTATCATCACATTCTTTTTTTTCAATGCAATTGCTTGCAGATAAAACTGTGCATAGTTTGGGAACACAGAGATAGCAATCAGCACTGAGATACAGACCTTCTGAATGACATACAGGCTGCTACCTGTCGATGCGTGTCTCTCTCCTTGCTGAGTCTACCTGCCAGAGAAAGGAGCTGATTTTTTATCGGAGCTCATCTGCAAACAGAGAATCAGGAAGCAAGAAAAACAAAGCAAAGCCGAGCAGACCCAAACTGACCCACAAAGCTTTCTGCAAGGGAGGGGATGGGATCTTCTGTGACTGCCCTTTCGCATGGTGCCTTGTTCCCAGAGAAAGTGTTTTTCTCTTGTTTCAGCAGGAACAGACCATTCCTGTCATACATACGAACCTATTGTTTTGAGAGATGTTCAGTATGTTCACCCTTTATTCAGAGGAGGTATTGAAGCTGAACTCGAGCACTTTGTAGCTTTGAATGCTTGTTATGTCAGTGAGTTTCCCGAGGACAAGAAGGAGCATATAATCACACCACCACATAAGAGTGTGTTGGAAGAGTACCCAAAAGGAAGCAGCCCCTCAATAACTGTAAGATGGACGCAGCACGCTTTCCATGACATATGTGAATTGCTGACATCTTCAGAAAAAAATGTAGACATTTTATATTCGCAAATGCATTTTATTTGAATACATCAATTTTCTCCTACATACTGTATATGGTGATGAGAACTTTGAAAATCTGATTGTTCTGAATGTAAATCCTCACTTTCTCTTGTATCTTGAGAAGAAATACTGTATGCTTTTTATTGACTTTGAAGAGAATTGTTGGCTGTTTCTAAGAATCAATCTCAAACTGTTTCTCCCTTTGGCATAAAAACTATCAGTTACACACAAACAAATGTAAGCATACCATAAGCATGCCCAGACATACAGATACATAGATGCACCTACACACATACACACATGTGCATACAACATACACACACATTGTAGTTCCCATACTAGTGTGGCTTGGGAAACAGCATAAACAAGTATTTTTTTAAAGTTTTTTGTTTCTATTTCTTTATTGGGTAGATAACCCTATATACAGCACTATAATCAAATGAGCCCCACAGGAAGTGATAGGCTGTATTCCTCAACGTGGAGGCAAGCATGGGCAACACCGGATTTACCTCTCTTAAGTAATCATAAAATCAGAGGCATAAGGAATCTGAAAATTATAAGATAATTGAGCAGCAGAAGGATGACCCTCTGCCTTCCCTGCCCTGCTTGACTATCTACATGCAGGAAATAATTACCTCATTGTTTTCTTGTGAATACCATCTAACAGCTCAGGAAACATGTCCTCAAGACTGCCTCTGCTGGTTGATGGTCAGGGCACATGATCAAAAAGCTTTCTTATTTTTCTCTATTCTTTATTTTACTGCCTCTCTGGTATGCCCATCACTCAAACAACACACTGTATAATTAAAGTGCTGTCTTCTCTTAGCTGACAGGACAGCCCAACAGCAGTGAAGCTCCTATTATAGATTTTTTTCATGCCTGCTCTGCCTCTGTTGTTACTTTTTAATCATCCCTCCCACCAGGCATTGTCTGCCTGTTGAGACAGTAGCTAAATGAGTTGAGAATTCTATCAGGTTTACATCAGCAGTGGGTGCCGCACACATTACCAACTCATTAGAAAAAGAAACTCAAAGAAATAAAAAAAGTTTTCTCTTGCACTTTGAAAAGATTGTGGACACCACTCTATAACAAGGAAAGTTCATGTTCAAACGTTGTGGAAACAAAGACAACACCAGTCTAGATAGGCCCACTACTTGTTTACATAATACAAAGCAGTCTTCTGTAAAATGCTGCCTGTTATTTCATTTCCAATATCCATTAAAACCTCTAGAGTTCAAATATTATGATACTAACTAAAGACAAACTGTTTTGAAAACACATGAAACAAAATCTAATCATCACAAGCTTTTTTTTTTTTTTGATATGTCATCTACATCAGTATACTGTGGCATATGGCAAAGAAAAGCTGATTTTTGTTTCTAGGTACCTCTGTTTATGACACTGCTCTTGACTAGTTAGTTATAAACATCATGGAAAATAATAGTTAACAATCCAGCATTACTTGTATTAAGATTATTTACTTTGCTATTTTATGTGCATTTGTTTTGCTTATCTGTATATTCATGTACCACATTTATATCTGGTGCCTACAAAGGCCCAAAGAGGACATCGGATCCCTTGAAACTGGAAATACTAGTTGTGAGCCACTGTGTGGATTCCTTGAACTAGACTCAGATCCTCTGCAACAGCAACAAACACTTTTAGCCACTGAGGGATCTCTCACATCCCACAGACCATTCTATTTACCTTACACTCTTTCCTTTGTTTGGTTTAAGAATGAAACTAATCAAATATATTTTTTGAAAATATAAGCATTTTGCAATGTTTTTAATCTGGTCACATCTTAACAAATTTGTTTTCTGTTCTAGAATATGTAGAAACACCCTTAATATTAGCAAGCATTGTTTGGAATATCGTATTAAAGTTCTATATAGTAAGGACATTAAAACTCTCATAGCCAATAACCCAATAAACAAAAGAAGAAATAGGTATATTCTAGAAATCACAGGTAAACCTCTCTCTTGTCTCTTTCATTTCTTCTTTTGAAATGGCAAGCCATTTTTGTAAAAGATTCAGATATACAATTTAATATGTATAGAAATATTTGTGCCTATTCCCCATGATAGTGACTTACAGAGACTGCCAATATTTCAAAAGTTATCATTCTCTGGAAACATTGTGAGATTTAGTTAAAGACCTCCTTTCTCAGAAACAGCCTATGGAGTTACAAAGGTATCAGTTTAGAGTTGACAGAACTGAGTTTAGGTTCTTGCTCCCCAATGTTGCTGCCTTTGTGGAAAATGGTTGAAAGACTCCACTGCCATTGTTGATTCATGAATTGAAGCTTATGAAAATAACATTTTACTCCATATTGAGGCAAATATTACAGAAGTTAGAGGAAAATCACTATAGCAGACATTGGCGAACCCAACACGTGTATGGTATATATCTTGATGATAATACCCACCCACACAAAACAGCAGAATCTCCCAGGGAAACACAACATTAGTACTCTATCTCTTAAGGGAATGAGGTTGTCACATGGAAATTCAGAGAATAATTCCAAATGTGAAGATCCAGAATTATTTTTTACAAATTATATGTAGTAGAGGATGGCCTTGTAGGGCATCAGTGGTAGAAGAGGCCCTTGTCCCTGTGAAGGCTCACTGCCCAAATAAAGAAGAATTAGAGGGCATGGAGGCAGGAGTGAGTGGATGGGTGGAGGAAGACCCTCATAGAAGCAGGGGGAGGGGCTGGGGGAGGGGTTCCAGGGGGAACCCGGAAAGGAGATAACATTTGAAATGTAAATAAAGAAAATATCCAATAAAACAAAAAAGAAAAAACTAATCTTTTTTAAAAGATTATTTATTTATGTTATGCATATGAGTACACTGTAGCTGTCTTCAGACACACCAGAAGAGGGCATTAAATCCCATTACAGTTGGTTGTGAGTTACCATGTGGTTGCTTGGAATTTAACTCAGAACCTCTGGAAGAGAAGTCAGTGCTCTTAACCTCTGAGCAATCTCTCCAGCCCATCTTTTGGAGTAAAACACAGACTGACTTTTCCTGAAGTGTTGCTTATGATGAAAATGTTATACGTGAAAATCACATTGTGTTTTTGAAAGAAAGTTGGTGGGACACTATTGACGGTGCATTAAATTAAGGCTCAAAGTGAATGATGAACATTACTATAGATATTAAAATGTTACAACCAAGTGAAGAGAAAGCCTACAGATCTGGACAATTTTTTCTATGGATGGATGGATGGATATAGTAGCTAGATAAATAGGTGATAGATAAATCAATGAGAGATGATGGTAGATAGATAATAGATTATGATAGATAGATTCAGTTTTCCCACACTCATGCTAAACTCAATTATTTTCTAACTGAAACTCATTCCATTAGTGCTGAAATTTGATTGTTACTCATACACATTGGTTTTAATAGATGTGTCTATTCCATGCTGAAGTTTGGCTACCCGCTTTTTTATCCCCCTCTCAATTCAACTATTCACTGTCATCAAATCACACTTAAAATCGTTCTTGCTTTATGAGTCTACCTGCACATTCTGACTCCGGCCTTCACTGTAACTGTCTGGCGACTTCTGGGCTAATTTACAAGTACTGCCTAATTTACTCTGGACATTCACTCTCTATACTGCTGCCAAGGGTCTCAGTTGGTTTCTTGCCCAGTTGATCTTTTTCTGAAGCTTAGCATATTCCCTGAGCATCTAGGAAGGAAAATTATGCAAGGCCAAGTGAGCATGCTTTCACTGTTACTTCCCATGCTCTCCTCCAACTCTGCTGGCCTCACCTGCAGTGCAATGACAGATACTCACAACCAAGGCCCACTCTATAGCATATTTACCTTTGCGTCATAATGAGGCACCTTGCCTAGCTCTTGTGTCAGAGAAATAGAGAAAAAAATCATATAAATGTAATACTCTACAAGATTAATTAATCCTGTACTAACTCTACCTGGGTCTTTCATGTGCATATTCTCTGCCTATGGGCTTCCTTGCAATCTAGCTCTTAATATCAGAGAAAATGCACCGTCTTTCATATCCTACTTAGAATCTAGCTACTTGTGATCTATCTCATAGATATCTCATATCTATAGAACAGGTATTCTCAGTCCTACCCTAGGTCAGGGTATAGAAGCAAGAGCCCCTTAACATGATGAAATTTTTCTTAGAGGCCTCCGTGTTTACCCAAAACTCAACTATTTATTTTATCAAGGTGATATGAAGGAAATGCATTCTAACAAATATCTTTATTTCCATGAAATAATCTTTCAAACACCCTTCCCACTGTCTGAATAACCAATGTTTGTTGAGGGAATCTTGATGTTTACCTTCCAATTCTGTCTACCAATGCTGAATAAATGAGTTGCCTAGAATTCAGCAAAGATTTTTTTCCTTAATTATTATCACCTTTGGATAGGAATGGATACTGATGAAATAGTTTAGTTCACAAGCAAGTTAAGACATTCTATTGTGCCTGTTGTAACATGGAAAACCAAGCTCAGTGTGAGCACCTACAGTTTTGCTATAATTGTTTACTTATGAATACAAATTTCTCAGCATGTACACTGTGGCCTAAAACAACATGAGAATCTTAGGTATTTGTTTCTGATATTTAAGAAAAATCAAAACCTTGCCAAGAAAGTGTTTACCTGGCAAGCTTCCTCATTTGTATAATTAAAATTAAAATCTATGAGAAATAATGCTTCACTTTCTCAGAAGATGCTATGTTTTAGAAGACATTTTGGCCAAATTAATCTTTAAAGAAAGTCTTTGATGCCTGGACCTTAAGTGTGGGTTCTATAGACCTAGGTTAAAGAGTAGCATTGCTAACTGCTCCTCACAAGCCCAACAATCTACCACTACTCACAGTTAGTATAGAGACTCAGACTTCTTTCTTTATTTTGAAGAAAAATCATTTGTCTTTACTATAAATCCTTGACAAATTAGATATTGTCCAGTTCAATTATAAATTTTGGAGGATTATAACATCTGTGGAGAAAACTGCTTTCTGTATTGGATTGAGTAGAATGTATACCCCACTAGTGAAAGCGGAATGAGTTCTGATGGACAACACAATCCAAGTCCTTACTATTCAAGAGTATTCTAGACTATAATTTTCAAACATTGAATGAAAACTTTTAACTTCAAAGGAGTCTCCACACCTGTTTAGCTAACTTGAATATTGGAGGAAGTTCTCCCTCTTTGGCCTTGGATCTTTCCAATATCTCTAGAAAGTCAGCAGATAATTCGCAGCACTTATAGGGTAAAGGATTAGAAGTTTACATAGGATAATAGGATAAAAAGTTAAGTTCAGTCCTAAGATACTTTCTATCTTAGAACTCATGGGGTGATTAATTGGGAGATTTGTTAAAAAATCACCATGTTTGCCGTGTTCTGTACTTTGATACTTGGGAGCTTCCTGGGAAAACCTATGGCTACAAATAGATTGATTACACAGGGATATTTAGAAAAGATAGCCATCTTTTGATTTTTATTTGCTCCTCATATTCTCAATGAAACCATCAAATGAGAGTGAAAAAGAGACTCTTCATACCTTAGCAGCTTTTATGAACAGGAGGCTTTTCACTTATGAGACAGGGAAAAATGAGCCCTGACACTCCACTCCAGGTGGATATACACTTGTGACTTCATATATCCAAGGACAATAAATTTCATGAGAGAACCAGGTTGAATAAATCAACAGGCTGCCACAACATTTCATCTGAATAGTTACAAGTCAGCATTAGATTATGGAATTGAATTCTAGAGACCACGATTGAAACTGCTCGTGGTGCTGAGGCCACAGAGCACATGCTAAGACAGGTGAAGTGATGCAAGATATTTCCTATCCATTCCCATTGAGGCAGTGAGAGGCCAGTGATTGGAGGGGAGACAGGAGGAGGAGCTAAGAGAAGAAGGGGCAGAGAGAAAGGGAGCCTTGGAACTGCACGAGGGAGCAGAAGAGGAAACATGCAGATCTGGATGGCTTCAGATGTGTTTCTGGTGTACTGAGAGGTTAGAAATATTGGGATAAAACTTTATCATTTGTTGAAAAGGCTATCTTTTCCCACTAGATGTTTTCAACTCCTTTGTTGAAGATCAGGTGACCATAGGTGTGTGGGTTCATTTCTGGGTTTTCAGTTCTATTCCATTGATCCACTTGCCTGACATTGTACCAATACCATGCAGTTTTTATCACTATTTCTCTGTAGTAATGTTTGAGGTCTGGGATACTGATTTCCCCAGAAGTTCTTTTACTGTTGAGAATAGTTTTAGCTATTCTGGGTTTTTTGTTATTCCAGAATAATTTGAGAATTGCTCTTTCTAACTCTATGAAGAACTGAGCTAGGACTTTGATGGAGATTGCATTGAATCTGTAGATTGCTTTTGGCAAGATGGCCATTTTAACTATATTAATCCTGCCAATCCACAAGCATGGAAGATTTTTCCATTTTCTGAGGTCTTCAATTTCCTTCTTCAGAGCTCTGAAGTTCTTGTTGTATAGGTCCCTCACATGTTTGGTTAGAGTCACCCCAAGATACTTTATGCTGTTTGTGGCTATTGTGAAGGGTGTCATTCCCCTAGTTTCTTTCTCAGTCTGCTTATCCTTTGAGTATAGAAAGGCTACTGATTTACTTGAGTTGATTTTGTAACAAGCCACTTTGCTGAAGTTGTTTATCAGCTGTAGGAGTTCTCTGGTAGAATTTTTTGGGTCACTTAAGTATACTATCATATCATCTGCAAATAGTGATAGTTTGACTTCATCCTTTCCAATTTGTATCCTTATGTTGTCTAATTGCTCCACATATTAAATGATGTCCAACAGGAACGGAGGAGTGGCCCCTGGTTCTGGAAAGACTCAGTACAGCAGTATAGGGGAATACCAGAACAGGGAAGGGAGAAGGAGTGGGTAGGGGAATGGGGGAGGGAAGAGGGCTTATGGGACTTTCGGGGAGTAGGGAGCCAGAAAAGGGAAATCATTTGAAATGTAAATAAAAAATTGAATAAAAAAAAGAAAAGAAAAGAAAAAGAAAAAAATTTATCATTGTAAATTAGCATTATGTAATTGGGAGTTTCATATACATAAATATATTTGGTTAAGTATTCAAGTTTAAGATTCATGATTTGCCTGATACTTGGAAGGAGTGGGTGCTGGCCAGGAGAGAGAGACCCACCACGACTTGGAGCACAAGCCAGGCGAGGTGGTACTATATTTTAATCATTTCCCACTATAGTGTAGTCCTGTCTAAACACTAAAAACCCAGGCATAAGTAAGAGCTGTGAACTGTAGGGTCATGTTCTGTCTACACATCCAAACATGTTAAATTCCTAATGAGCTAATCTATTGCTGCCCACTCAAAATTTGTCACAACTACAGACAAGTACCCACACAGATAAGCCCATTAGGCAGAACCAGTCATCCTGTATTGTGAGACTAAATTGTCTACTCATAAATCTGACAAAGTAGTGAAAAACTTTGAAAATCCAGGGGCACAATAGAGTATTTTGCCATATGTTGAAAGCTTTTGTTGGCTTTACAACTGTTACCTTTTCAGATCATGACCATTTCTCTAGCAAAGACCTTTATAAGACTAAGGATGCTGCTGTCTGTAACTATGTAAACATGTCTGATGATCATGTCCACCTGGGCATTTGGTGATCTATTTGGTACCCAGGAATCATAGAAATTTAAGGAATAATATATAAGTGCCTCGTTATTGAAACAAAGAGGTCTTTTGGTGAGTTCTCTTAAAATGGACAATAGACCAATTGCTGAAATCAAAGATAAAGTACAGACATGATCCCAGCTATCAATTTTGCTTTGTTCTGTAAACATCTTCTTTTTGTTCTGTAAACATTTTCTTCATCATCTGCAGCCTCTGAGTCCCCATGTGAGATACTATAATGGAAATCCATATAGGATGACTGTGAGAGCACAAAGGAAAAATATAAATACCGCTTTATACCCTCTAATTCTCTTGCACATAGAGTAAACATCAGTTTTCTCTGGGATTATTGCACATAAGAAAAACGTTCATGTTTTCTACATTAATTTTTTTATTTTAATATGTATGGAATCTATGTTAAGGTCCAAGTTCAAAACAACACTAAAACCACTAACTTTAAATACCACCAATATTTCTATTATTATCTGTGAAGAACAAGGAGTGATGAGATGATGATTGTTAATAATCCTGGATTTCTCAAGAATATACTGAGTACAAATAGGTCTGGATGGATTTCCTTACCTACCTTGAGAGTTTATAATGTTAATAAAGTCCCATTTGGCATAATCTAGTCTGGAAGGTCATCAGAGCTTCCCAATCCCATTACTTGGAGAAGGTAAAACTCTGAGTAAGTCTCCCAGTATTCAGATCTTGGCTCTTTTTCCTTAGGAGGAGGAGTATCTAACCTTCACAATTTAGCAAGTGAAAGCAGATGGCAGGCCAGTAGCAGGTCTCTCTTTTGCTTGTGGGTGTCCTGACAGCCACATAAGTTGACAGGTTATCTATCTCTGTTGATCCTAGAGTCTGCTGAGCTTAGGTGTTATGTTACTTCCCTGCTTGGCAGTGTATCGGGACATCTCATTTCCACCTAACCTGTGGGACTAGCACTCTCTGTCATTGTCCTGCATTCATATTACTTGAGCCTATAATAGTAAGTTAGATGAATAAGAATGTATAGTTATTATGTGTTTGATAAAGAAAAAACGAAGTTGACTTCTTATTAAATACTTTAGAAAACTGTACAAAATAAAACCAAAATAGTCAGTTGAAGAAATAAAATTGAAGTGCAAATCAATAAACTAGGACATAGAATACTATACAAAAGAACTCTAAATTTACACCATGAGACCAAAACATTGATCAGCTACTGAAAATCTGATTAGAATGAAGGGGACATGAATAAGTAATACAATGATAACTTATGTGAACAAACAACCATCAAATTGAAGATAGTTAAAAGTTTTAGAGAATAATTGGTATTTAATTTGTCTATAATATGTGATGTTGGATGCATGAAAATTAATACTAGGAAATGAACCACCACAATGTGTTCATGGCTTTAGAGCCCCATAGTAACCAAGTAAGATACAATAATTAAACTCTTACATAAACACACCCTGACCATGTATCATTAATACATCTCTTATTGGGATGTAACTATAGTATGATGAATTTTAACAAATTCCTACCAAACTATTACCAATGTTGTTAAAATTTGACTTCTCATAAAGATGCCTTAGCAAAGATATTTAATAAACAGAGCAGAGATTGAACATATAATACTTTGACCATTGATAGGTTTGGTTGCAGAAGTAGAGGCTAATTAAATGTAAGGAATTCTGTGAATGCAGGTTCTCATGTTTACAATAAATGTCTCTCAAGTCTGTACAGATCATGTGCACTCTACTGCCATTTCCCAGAACAATCTCCTGCAGAGGCTGTCAATCATTCCACAGCCCTGAGCCCAGGAGTTGGTTGTTGCTGAATTTCTTAAGTTTATAGAAAAATTTTGATGAAATCATTTTTATCCTCTTTAAAACTGCAGGTAACAGTAAATACTAGTTCAATAGATGTGGAGAATGCTAGGCATATCATTTGCATGATATGCACCTATGTCATTTGCCTAGAAAACTACATTTCTATAGTTATCAGGCACCCAGGAACCTGCATAAAACAAAGAACAGTGATTATTTTTGAGTTTGCCTAGGCATGTCTGTGTGGGTAGGTGCAGCTGTGCATACAGGTGTCAGTGAAGGTCAAAGGCATCCCATTTCCTGGAGCTGGAGTTATTACTGGTGGCATCTTCCTGATGTGGCTACTCAGAACTAAATTCAGGTTGTCTCTAAGAGCAGTACCTGCTCCTGACCACCAAACCACCTCTTGTACCCTGTGCTGAGACAGTTTCAAGGGAAAACAATTGAGAAGTGGGTCATATCATTCTCATCAATTAGGAAAAATGTAAAGTCTTTTATTGTAATATGACACTATTTCCAAATACAGTTATATGTAGAAAACCAGTAGTAAGGAGAATTTGTATAGTACATCATTTATATTACAAATTAGAGGACTAAAATGACATGTACACATGTGTGTAAGTATGTATATGTGTATACTTGCGTATATATGTGTATGTGCATGTAGGTGTATGTGTGTGTGCATGTGTGTGTATGTATATATGTGCTTAATTTTGGAATAATCAGGATATCTCAAAGCTAAATGAACAAATATTATTTTTTGTTAATTTTCTCATTTAAAATCATAAACCTCCATTAACTGAGTATATATCAGTTATTCTAATCACACTACAGCACTCATTACCTGCAACATTAGATTTTACCTCATTCTGAACTTTTATACCCATCTGAGTCACAACACATTCTAAGAGTAACTTCTGAAAGACATACTAGCAATTGATAGAATTCAACTAATTATTTTTAACTCATACAACTGAAAAACCTCACAAATACAAGCCCAAATCCTCCAATCCATCGTGTATTGAATTGAGTTACTCACCAACTACAATTAAAATAGAACTGTTTAGACCATTTTACAAATGAAGTACAATTGCCTGCTGATCAGAGAACCATGTAGCCTCATTTGTAAAGCAAATAAAATGCTGATATATTATCTGGAAAGAATTGAAAATACCACCAGTGATAATATTGATAGATGTTCAGTTCTCTTACAATGTGAAAGCATCTCCCTCCAGACAAAAGCAGGAGTGAATTCTTAAAACTTTTGCTTCAAGGTAACTTAATAAAGTAAGAATTGCTATGCTGTAGCAAGATCAATGCCATTTTCTAAGTTGTCTACCTTCTACTACAGAGGAGTATTCCGCTTAATGCCTTCACTTTCCTTTATATCATGTAACAGCAGGTGGACCATGAGTCCAGCACATTCAAGCAAATGTTCTAGGGGAGTAGAGAAAGAAACTAGCAACTCCATATGACCCGTGTTTTCTAGGGTATGAACTTTTCAAAGTGGAACAGCTAAATTCAGTGAGCTTATTTAATTAAGTCTGAAACCTTTTAGAGCTTTCTCCTTGAAAGAGCCCCCTTCCCCCAAAGAAAACTTTAATAGGCTGACACTGAAGTAGTCTGAAAGTATGGGGAGAAGTGTTACATCTATGCCACTCAGATATTTTAAAATTAAGGATATAAGTGAGTGACATTTTGTTGCATTGAATTTTAGAAACATCTTTCATTTGAAAATATTTCCAGACATTTAACAAGTCCAAAATGTGACAAGATTTATCTCTTCCCAATTTAGATGTCTGATTTGACTAATGAGGCAGTGCTTTTCATCTGAAAATGTTTCCATTTTGGATTTATTTTTGCTTAAGCTTCCTTCAGCTCACAGCAAGGCTCAGGAGCAGCCTTCTTGCCTTTACTTTCTTTCCCCATCTTTAACTGAGAATTCTGTTGGCTACTTTGGGAACTGTAGCTGCTGAGAATTTCAGTCAAGTTTCACTCATGGAATTTATTTAAAGTAAGTGACTCCTGAGTCCTATTATCCAGTCAGCACCAGGACTGGAGCATAGAGTATCTCCCCTTCTTTTACACACCCAAAGAAAAAAAATTTTGAGGTAACCTTCAACATTGTTAAGACAAAACAAAAAGCAAACAAACAAATAAACAAAAACAGACCACAAACTATTTTTTCTATAATTTTTTTCACATTATATCACTAACACGGCCTGCCTCCCTCTTTTCTTCCCAGTCCTGCCCATACACATCCTTCCCCCTATAGCACCTCCTCTTTTCTCCTCAGACAAGAAGAAGCTCTCCTCCCTCCAGTTTGGGTACCACCCCACCATGAGACATCTATTCCCAGCCGAAGCATATCCTCTCACTGAGGCCCAACAAGGCAGTCCAAGTAGGGGTAGGGGCTCCAATGAAAACAACAGAGTCAGAGATAGCCTAATCTCCAAATGTTAGGGTACCCACATGTAGATGAAGATGCACATTTGTTACAGATGTATATCTGAGGTACAACTGATATTTGACTGTGGGTCTCTGAATCTGTTTCCACCTGCTGCTGGATGAAGTCTCCCAGGAGGCAGTTATGCTAGGTTCCTGCCTACAACCATAGCAGAGTATCATTAGTAGTGGGAGGGGTGATGATCCCTCTTTCCTCTGGAGGTCCTGCTTGGCTACAGGATGTGGCCACTTCAGTCTCTGTATCCCAGTAAGTCACAGTAACAGAATCCTGACATTGCATTTCCAGTGAAGAGAATCACTGACTGATGAAGGCAGCAGTTTCAGTTCTCAGCTCGAGAATTCTCTCTGCTACAAAGCTCGGGAATAGTCCTGCCCACAATTAAGATAGGTCTTCCCATATCAGTTCCCTAAGATAACCCATCACAGGCATGCTCAGGGGCTTTTCCCAGATGTTGCTGGAGTCCATCAAGTTGACAATTAACAGCAAATGTTACCTCTATAGCCTCCTTGATCCAGTTAGTCCCTATGATGCCCCCTACTGATTTCCATTCTCACTCCCAGCCCTCTCAGGCCTCCCACCCCCCTGCATCTGATCAACATTCCCATATCCCTCTTAACCCCCTGTCCCACAGTTCCCTTTCTCCATCTATCTCCAATTATGATGTCATTTCCCCTTCTGTGTAAGATTCAAACACCATTCCTTAGCCCTCTTTATCACCCAGTTTCTTTGGATCTGAGTGATTGCAGCATGGTAATCCTACACCTTCTGGCTAATGTTGACTTACCAGTGAATACATTCCATGTGTGTCCTTCATACCTCACTCCATATGGTATCCTCAAGTTCCATTTATTTGCCTGCAAAACTCATGATTCCTTTGCTTTAATAGCTGTATTGCATTCCATTGTATAGCTGTACCATATTTTCTTTATCCAGTCACCAGTGTAGGGACATCTGGGTTGCTTTGACTATTACAAACAATGCTCCTGTAACATAGTTGAGCAAGCATCCTTGTGGGATGGTGGAACGTCTATCTCATGGGTTTATTCCCAGGGCTGGTAAAGTTAGATCTTGAGGTAGAACAATTTCCAAATTTCTGATAAACTGCCAAGTGAATTTCCAAAGTCTCTATATAAGTTTGCACTCTAACAAGCAATAGAGGATGTTTCCCTTGCTCCACATTCTAGACGACATGTACTGTCATTTAGTTTTTTACCTTAGCCCATTTTGACAGTTGTAAGATAGAATCTCAGAGTCCTTTTGATTTGCATTTTCCTGATGACTGAGGACATAGAGTATTTCATTATCTGCACCTCTGCCATTTGGGATTACTTTGTTGAGAAATCTTTATCTCTGTACCTACATTTTAATTGGTTTATTTGGTGTCTTATTTCTTAAGCTCTTTATATATATTTGATATTAGTTCTGTTGGACAGGTTTAATGAAGATTTTCCCCATTCAGCAGGCTGCCATTTTGTCCTATTGATAGTGTCCTTAGCCTTGCAAGCACTTTTCAATTTTGTGAGGCCCTGTCTATTAATTGTTGGTCTTTGTGCCTGAGCTAATGGTGTTCTGGACAAGATTTTGTTTCCTGTGCCAATGGGTTCAAGGTAGTTTGCCATTTTCTACTCTATTACATAGAGTGTATCTGTTTTTTTTTTTTTTAAGATTTATTTATTATTATATATAAGTACACTGTAGCTGTCTTCAGATACACCAGAAGAGGGCATCAGAGCCCATTACAGATGGTTGTGAGCCACCAGGTGGTTGCTGGGATTTGAACTCAGAATCTTCAGAAGAGCAGACAGTGCTCTTAACCACTGAGCCATCTCTCCAGCCTGTGTATTTGGTGTTATGTTGAGATCTTTGATTTACTTGGACTTGGGGTTTGGGAAGGATGATAGATATTGGTCTATGTACATTCATCTACATGCAGACATCCAGTTAAACCAACACCATTTATTAAAATGTGTTCATTTTTCTATTGTATGGCTTTTCCCTTTTTCTCAGTGATCAAATGTCTATAGATGTGTAGATGATTTCTGGGTCTTCAGTTCTATTCAGTTCTATTCCACTTATCAAGTTGTCTGCTCTTATCCATGAGATAAAGAGTACTTGATCATAGTAATTGATGATTTTAATGTGTTCTTAACTTGTTTTGCAAGTACTTTATTGAGTATTTTTGCATCAATGTGCATAAGAGAATTTGGTCTGTAATTCTCTTTCTTTGTGGAGTCTTTGTGTAGTTTAGGTATCACAGTGACTATGATCTCAAAGAATTAGTTTTGGTGTATTCTTTCAGTTTCTATTTTATGAAATAGATTGAGGAGTATTAGTATTAACTCTATGCTGAAAGTTTGATAGAATTCTATGGTAAGACTGTCTGGCCCTGGGGAAAAATATATATAATTGGTTGGGAGACTTTAATGACTGCTTATATTTCCTTAGGGTTCATATGATCTTGATTTAACTTTGGTAAGTTGTATCTAGAAAATCCATATCATTTACAATTTTCAATTTTGTGAAGTATAGACCTTTGAAGTAAGCCCTAATGATTCACCAACTTTCCTCATTGTCTATTGTTATCTTTTCATTTCTTACTTTATTAATTTGGATACCATCTCTCTGTCTTTTAGTTAGTTTTGCTAAGAGTTTGTCTATCTTGTTAATATTTTTAAAGAACTAGCTCTTGTTTATGTTGATTCATTGTATTATTCCTTGTTTCTAATGATTGATTCCTGTCCTGACTTGATTATTTTGTGCCATCTATTCCTCTTGGCTGTATCCACATTTTTTTTTGTTCTAGAGGTTTCAGATGTGCTGTTAAGTTGCTAGTATGAGATCTGTATAATTTCTTTACAAAGGCACTTAGTGCTATGAACTTTCCTCTTAGCAGTGCTTTCACCGCTAAGTTTGGGTACATTGTGCCCTCATTTTTACTGAGTTCTAGAAAGTCTTTAATTTATTTCTTTATTTCTTCTCTGACCCAGTGATTATTAAGTAGGGAGTTGTTCTAGTTCCATAAATTTGTAACTGTTGTTTCTGTTGTTGAAGTCCAGCTTTATTTCATAGGTCTGATAAAATACAAGAAGTTATATCAATTTTCTTGTATCTGTTGAGGCTTGTTTTGTGACCAAATATATGGTCTGTTTTGGAGAAGGTTCCATGAGGTGCTGAGAAGAAGTTATATTCTTTTGTGTTTGGGTGAAATATTCTCTACCTATCTATGAGGTCCATTGCCTTCATAACTCTGTTAGTTTAATTGTTTCACTGGTTAGTGTTTTACATGATGATCTATCTACTGGTGAGAGTGGAGTATTAACATCTCCCACTATTCTTGTGTGAGGTTTGATGTAATATTTAAGTTTTAGCAATACTTTTATTTAGGTCAGTGCCATTAAGTTTGTGGCATAGTTACTCAGAATTGAGATGTCAGCTTGGTGAATGTTGCCTTTTATAAGAATGAACTGTCGTTCCCCATCTCTTTTGATTAATTTTGGTTGAAAGTATATTTTAGTATATATTAGAATGATTACTCCAGCTTGTTTCTTGTGTCTGTTTACCTGGAAAACTTTTTTTCATCCCTTTACTCTGAGGTAATGTCTATCTTTGTTTCTGAGGCATGTTTTTTGTATGCAGCAGAATGATGGATCCTGTTTTCACAATCACTCTCTTAGCCTGTGTCTTTTTATTAGGGAATTGAGCTCCTTGAGGTTGAGAGATATTCATGGCCAACAATTGTTATTTCCTGGTATTTGGTTGTTGATTTTGTGTGTGTGTGTGTGTGTGTGTGTGTGTGTGTGTGTGTGTGTGTGTGCGCGCGCGCGTGCGCGCGCGCGCGCGTTTCTGTTTTCCATATTTTGAGTTCTTGGTATGGAATTATTTATTTTCTGTGTTTTCTTGGATGTAGTTAACTTACTTGAGTTGGAATTTTCCTTCTAGTATTTTCTATAGGACTAGATATTTGGGTATATATAGTTTAAATTTGGTTTTGTCTTAGAATATTTTGTTTTCTCTATGTTGACTGACAGTTTTGTTGGGCATAGTAATCTAGATTTGAATATTTAGTTTCTTAGAAGCTGTCCAGACTCTTCTGGCTCTTAGAATCTCTGTTGAGAAATCTGCTGTAATCCTGTTAGACCTATCTTTGTATATTACTTTGTCTTTTTACATTTAACATTTTCCTTGACTGATTTATCAGTTTCATCTATCTATCTACTAAGACTAAGATTTTATCTTCCATCTTTGGTTGGAGATCCATATTCTGTTGGAGATGCTTACATCTGTACTTCCTGTTCTCTTCTCTATGTTTTCCATCTCCAGAATTTTCCCTTCATTGTTTTTAATTCTATTTTTGTGTTCAAAGAACTTTATTCATTTATTTCACATGTTTTAATGGATTTTCCTCTATTTCTTAAAGGAATTTATTAATTTCCTCTTGAAAATTCTCTACCTGTTCAATTGTATTTTCATGTATTTCTTTAAGAGATTTCTTCATTTCTTCATTAAAGGACTCTATAATCTTTATAGAGTCTTTAAAGGCCTTTATAATCTTGTGCCTTGTTTATGTTAGAGTATTCAGGGCTTACCATAGTATGATAGCTGCACTTCAAACATGCCATATTGCCATGGCATTTATTGATTATGTTCTTATGCCATATATCTTATCCTTCAGCCATATATTTGTTCCTGGAAGTTCCTGATGTGACAGGTATTGGGAATAAGGGCCTAACCTGGTAATTCCTAGTGCATCAGGCCTCTGGTGGGCTGTCTTGAATTGAACAATGGAACTTAGGAGACAGTTTACATATTCCAGTAGCTGGGTGTGTCCTTGGTGACATGTTATTTGTTAAATATAATTAGTGACGATAATCCACAAAATGTAGTGAATCTACTGCAATGGTAATCTGCATCCCATATTAATACCCTTCTCCTGAAGATGTATCATTCAATCTATGTAATTTTTTCACAATCCAACATTAGATATGAGTAAATGATTATAAATAAGTTATTTTTAAAACCTAGTAGAACATGCATAATATATTACCAGAAACATGTTCAGAATGTTCACAGATGAACTAAGAAAATCAGAGATAGAAGCTTAAATAATTCATTCAGAGACTTCTACAAAACCTAAGAAAGAAAGGTACAGAACAAGAGCATGCAGGAAAAGTAGTCCCTATGTTGAGGATATGGTGTACTCATCAGACACATTAATGAAGCAAACACTCATGGGTGTTTTAAGTGGCTTCCAGCACAAAAGTAAAGTGAGTATAATTCACACTGTGATCTGAGCTCTGGACTTGCCCAGCACTTTCTCTCAGGCTGGGCATTGATGGACAGAAATGCTAAATTCTCAGGCCACTGAAAAATGTTCAACAAAACAAAAGGGGAAACAGCCTAGAATGTAAATTCTCCCATAACACCAGGTAATTATAGTGAAGAACAATAGTCATTCATATTGGCATGGAAAAAAAGGGTACTGCATAAAGAGCATGCAGGAGATTCATTACTGAGTTACAAGGCATAAAACAGAATCAAGAAATTGAAATATTCATCACCAAGCATGGTATTAGAATATTAAAAAGCTAGCACATATAAACACAGATGTGAAAAGGTTAGGCATCTCCCTTCATAATTGATGCTTATGCTGTTGGCTAAAGCAAGTGTGATTATTGGTTCTTAATCCAAAAACTCATAATTTAAGGTAAGGCCTCCTATTTTCTACTCCTAGGAAGGCTTAGTGGTAGGAATTGACCCAAGAATATTTCAGATTTTGCCTTTGGAGTAGTATCTGTTTTGTAATAGTGGGCAGCTTCTTGGTTATTTTGTAATGAAATTCATGTAAGGCATTGCTAATCTCTACTATGAGATATCTGTTTGCTTCTCAAAAATCCAGTTAGGCAATATGGTCAACACACCATTCAGAAATGCTGTATTCAATGAAAACTGGAGGCCAACTTAACCAAATTCTAAAGCATTGTTAGATTAAGACCTTTCTTTCCTGTGTCTTAGAGAGATTCGCATCTTTGCAAATATTTCATCCTTACTTGTCTCATCTTTTGATTAATGCATATCCATAGTTTCTCTTTCAAGGGTAATGTTTGGAGTACTATGTAACATTTTCTCACAAATTTACATGAAAATGTGCAAACGCTTTCATGAAGTTGGTTGTATAAAACAGATAAAAACACAGAGAGAGCCCTTCTGACCTTTCCTTTCTCATGGGGCAGACTCTTAGCTGGTCTGCTCCAGTGAAGACTCCAAATCCTGACCTATTCTAGAGGACACCCTGCACTCAAGCAGTTGGTGAGAAGTGCCCCACCATTACCAACACCAGTCTCTGGAGTCCCAGAGCTGCTGCTGGGAGCCTGGTGAACTCAGTAACCAATACTCACCAAAACCTCTGCCCTCCCAAATACCACTCCCCTTATGTCCCTTCTGCCCCTTCCACCTGTTCATTCTGCTGGTCTACCCCTGTAAAGACACCATATCCTGACCCATCCTATAGGACCCGTTGCACTTAGAGCAGTTGAGGATTAGCTGCACCTTTAGCCGTTGGACAACAGCTTTACTGATCCACTGACGACCCAACCGTCTGAACGCCTTCCAGGAGTTCTACTGCAGCCAGGGCAACAGATCAGCAGCTTCTCTGCACCAGTGAAGAGCTTCCAGTTGGTTGGCCCCACAGGTGGTCTGCTGTAGCCAAGGCAGTAGGCCTACCAGGAGACCTAAAGCAACCCAGCAGACTCCAGACAGTCACTCAGACCAACTAACACCAGGGATATCCAGATAGTGAAAGGCAAATACAAGACCATAAGCAACAGAAGCCAAAATGCATGGGAATCATCAGAACCCAGTTCTCCCACCACAGTAAGCCCTGAATATAACAATATACCTGAAAATCAGGAATCTGTCTTAAAATCCTTTCTCATGAAGATAATGGAATCCTTTTAGGAAGATATCAATAACTCACAGAAATAACAGGAAAATACTAGTAAACAGGTGAAGGAATTGAATAAAGTGATCCAAGACCTAAAAGGGGAAGTAGAAACAATAAAGAAAACGCAAATAGAGAGGCAAATCTAGAAATGGAAACATAGGAAAGAGGTCAGGAATTACAGATGTAAATATCACCAATAGAATACAAGAGATAGAAAAGAGAATATCAAGTGTAGAAGATACCATAAAAGAGACTGACACAACTGTCAAAGCAAATTCAAAACATAAAAAACTCCTAACCCAAAGCATCCAGGAAATTCAGGATACAACGAAAAAACAAAATCTAAGAATAATCAGAATAGAGAAGAATAAAGATTCCTAGCTGAAAGGACCTGAAAAGGTCTTCAACAAAATCATAGAAGAAAACTTCCCCAACCTAAAGAAACAGATTGCCATAAAGGTACAAGATGCCTGTAGAACACCAAATAAATGGAACCAGAAAAGAAAATCCATTTGTCACATAATAATCAAAACATTAAATGCCCAGAATCAAAAGAAAGAATATTAAAAGCTGCAGGGGAAAAGCTCCAAGTAACATACAAAGGTAGATCTATCAGAATTACACCAGACTTCTCAACAGAGTCTATGGATGCCAGAAGAGCCTGGTCAAACATCATGCAGAGTCTAAGAGAACACAAATGCCAGCCCAGGCTACTATACCCAGCAAAACTCTCAATCAACATAGATGGGGAAACCAAAATATTCCAGGACAAAACCAAATTCAGATAGTATCTATCGACCAATCCATCCCTATAGAGGTCTAGAAGAAAAACTCCAACATAAGGGAGGTACTTGCACCAAAGAAAAGATAATATATTAAGCATCTCACAACAAATCCAAAAGGAGAGAACCACAAGCACATAAAGCTGCCTACAAAAGCAAACATATCAGGAACCAACAGTCATCTCTCTTTAATATCTCTCAATATTAATGGACTCAATTCACCTATAAAAAGACATAAGCTAATAGAGTGGTTATGCAAACAAGATCCAGCATTTTGCTGCATATAAGAAGCACACCTCAGTAACAAAGATAGACACTTTCTCAGAGTAAAAGGATATAAAAAGCTCTTCCAAACAAATGGTCCCAGGAAACAAGTAGGATTTGACATCTTAATATCCAACGAAATAGACTTTCAACCAAAAGCTATCAAACATGGTGAAGAAGGACACTTCATATTTATCAAGGGAAAAATGCACCAAGAGAAAGTTGCAATTCTGAACATCTATGCCCTAAATGCAAGAGCACCCACATTCATAAAATAAACTTTACTGAAGCTCAAAATACACATTGAACCCCACACAATAATAATAAGAGACTTCAACGCTTCACTCTCACCAATGGACAGGTCATTGAACAGAAACTAAACAGACACAGTGAATCTAAGAGAGGTTATGAACCAAATGGATTTTACAGATATTTACAGAACATTTCACCCTAAAACAAAAGAATACACCTTCTTCTCAGCACCTCATGGTACCTTCTCCAAAATCGACCACATAATTAGTCACAAAACAACCCTCAACCGATACAAGAAGATTGAAATAATCCTATGTGTCCTATCAGATCACCACTGACAGACTAAGGCTGGTCTTCGATAACAACAAAATCAATAGAAAGCCCACATACATGTGAAAACAGAACAACTCTTTACGCAAAGATATCAGGGAAGAAATAAAGAAAAATTAAAAACTTTCTGGAATTTAACGAAAATATTTACACATCATACCCAAACTTATGGGACACAATGAAAGCAGTACAAAGAGGAAAATTCATAGCAATTAGTGCCATGGTAAAGAAACTGGAGAGATCTTACACTAACAACTTAACAGCACACCTGAGAGCTCTAGAACAAAAAGAAGCAAACTCATCCAAGAGGAGTAGAAGGCAGAAAATAGTCAAACTCAGGGCCGAAATCAACCAAATAGAAACAACAACAAAAACAAAAATGACAACAACAACAAAAACAACACAAAGAATCAATAAAACCAGAAGCTTGTTCTTTGAGAGAATCAACAAAATAGATAAACCCCTAGATTAACTAAAGGGCTTAGAGGTAGTATACAAATCAACAAAATGAAAAGGGAGACATAACAACAGAAATGAAGGAAATTAAAAAAAAAAACATCAGATCCTACTATAAAAGCCTATACTCAACAAAACTGGTAAATCTAGATGAAATGGATGAAAAATAAATGGTGCTGGTCTAAGTGGCTGTGTGTATGTAGAAAAATGAAACTAGACCGTATTTGTCACTTTGCACAAAGGTCAAGTCCAGGTGGATCAAGGACCTCAACGTAAAATCAGATACACTGAATCTATTAGAAGAGAAAGTGGGAAAAAGCCTCGAACTCATTGGCACAGGGGGAAATTTCCTAAACAAAATTCCAGTGGCTCACACTCTAAGATCAAGAATGGGATCATGGGACCTCATGAAACTGGAAAGCTTCTATATGACAAAGAATATAGTTGTTAAGAAAAATCGGCAACCTACAGATTGGGAAAAAATCTTCATTAAACCTACATCAGATAGAGGGCTAATATCCAAAATATATAAAGAACTCAAGAAGCTAACCACCAAAAAACCATACAACCCAATCAAAACATGCAGTATAGAATTAAACCAAAAATTCACAGCAGAGGAATCACAAATGGCTAAGAAGCACCTAAAGAAATGTTCAAAGTCCTTAGTGATCAGAGAAATGCAAATCAAAACAACCCTGAGATTCCACCTTACACCAATCAGAATAGCTAAGATCAAAACCTCAGGTGACAACACATGTTAGAGAGGATGTGGAGAAAGAGGAACACTCCTCCATTGCTGGTGGGATTGAAAACTGGTACAACCACTATGGAAATCAATCTGGAGGTTCCTCAGAAAAGTGGAAATAGATCTATCTGAAGACCCAGCAATATCACTCTTTGGAATATACCCAAAAGAAACCCCACCATGCCACAGGGACACATGTTCCACTATGTTCATACTGGCCTTATATGTCATAACAAGAAGCTGACCACAACCTAGATGCCCCACGACAAAAGAATGGATACAGAAAATGTGGTTCATTTATACAATGGAATACTACTCAGCTATTAATAATGAGGACATTATGAGTTTTGCAGGTAAATGTATGGAACTAGAAAATATCATCCTACGTGAGGTAACTTAGACCTAAAAAGGACATGTATGGTATGTACGCACTAATAAGTGGATATTAGCCACAGAACTCACACAGGTCAACAAACTGAAGTGCCCAAGTCATGATGCTTCAGTCTCACTTGGGAGGGAGAAGAAAGCAATCATAAGTGGGGAGGGAGGGAGGGATCTGGGAAGGAAAGGGAAGGGGTAGGGAAGTGGGGGGGGGGAGTGGGGAACCTATCTGGTACTGGCTGAGTAAAAGGACTGAAGCCCTGAGGGCCAGCAGAATGAAGGGAAACAGGCAACTTCAGGAGAGAGGAGGTTGGGGGGACCCTCCCGAATGAATCAGAGACCTTAAAGAAAATGTCTGACAGTAGGGAGAGAGAACTTACAGAACTCACGTCCAACAGAAAGACAGAGCATCAAATGAGGGAGAGGGGGACCATCCCACAGCCTCAACTCTGACCCATAATTATTTCTGTCTGAAAGAATTTCAGGGATGTAAATGGAGAGGAGCCTGAGGAAAAGAAGGTCCAGCGATAGGTCCAAAGCGGGATCCAGTTTAAGGGGAGGTCCCAAGGCCTGGCACTATTACTGAGGTTATGGAGCACTCACAAAAAGGGATCTAGCATGACCGCAGTCCAGAAAACCCAACAAGCAGCTAAAGGAGTCAGATGCAGATATTTGCACCCAACCAATGTACAGAAACCACTGAACCCTGTTTTTGAACTAGGAAAGACTGAAAGAAACTGAGGAGAAGGCTGACCCTGTAGGAGGACTGGCAGTCTCTATTAATCTGGACCCATGAAATACCTCAAATGATGGACCTCCAAACAGGCAGTATACACTAGCTGATATGAGGACCCCAACACACATACAGTAGAGAACTGCCAGCTATGTGTTCATTCAGAGATGATGCACCAAACTCTCAAGAGACTGGAGGCCCCAGAGAGTTTAGAGGTCAGGTGGGTTGGTGGTGGGGACATCCACATGGAGACAAGGGTGAGGAGGAGGTATGGGATGTGGAACAGTCAGTCGGAATGTGGACTGGGGTGGATGGAGTGGGGGGGGGGATAAAATGTGGAGTGTAAAAAAAGCACAGAGAGAAAAGGAACGTGCACTTGCCATACCAAGTTGCTGGTTGCTGGTTGCTGATCAACTTTTATTATAACTTGAAGACCCTAATCAATTGTCTGAATCTCACTCAGTTTTCTCAACTATAAAATGTGAACATGCCATGAACCAGATTATCAACATGACATTTCTCCTCAGGAATCTAATGGCCATTTCAACCTGCACTTGAACAATGAGGCCCTACTTCCTCATTCAGTGTTTTCCACCTCATTTCCAGATCTCTGGAGCTAACTTCCCACTGCAAGGAATCCTTAATAAGTCTGCTTATACCCAATGTGGTGTGCGTCTCAGGTACTACACATATTGATTAAGCAAGTATTGTGAAAATGTGTCAGTTTTTCTTAAAATTACACAGGAAGACAAACATTAAAGTCTGCCATTTGTTAGAGCATCTGCAAATCATAAGCGGCTGAATTATGAATGGAATTATGGCTACTAATACCCACCACACAGATCCACATAGCATATTGAGAGAATGGCCTGGCTCAGACCCCATCTGTCTCTATGTGCCCTAGGAATTTCTATATTGTTACACACCTAGAGTTATAAGAAATTGCTGGCTTTGTAGTCTTAAGATTGGAAAGAACAGGTGTCACATAATTCAATTATGCATATCACATAACTGTTCTCTGCTACTGTAATAAATCATCATGAAGCTTTGTATGAACATAAACTGCATACATCTCCAAACTATAAAAGGAGAAGGCTCAGGACTGCCAAGACTAAATTCTCAGTATTTTCCCCAGAAGGACAGAAGGTAGAGAGGAAGAGACATAAGAGACTGAGAGAGGAGATAGTGAAGCAGGGAGAAGAAGGGAACAAGAAAGAAGAGACAAGGATATTTGTCCTGGAGGAAAACAGGACAAAAGATAGAGAGGAGACAAATGCATAGAAAAATGGCAGTTTATAAAGGTACAGGGGGAAACCCCATGTTAGCATACTGTGTTTAATTTTAACTGGGCATGGTTTTTACCTGAGCTAATGGGGTCTTTTGAATGCTGGACTTCAATACTTTGGTAGTTATCTCTTGGTAGTCAGTCTCAGGAGAAGAAAGGGGCCAAATAAAGGAATATACATTGATGGGCAGCTTATGGAATGTAGTCTAATGGGTTTTAGTCAAGGGAGTGAGGGACAGAAACCAGGCCTGCCACAGCCATACTTGTCAGGCTGGGCTGCCTACAGTTCCTGCAGAACACACATGCTAGATGTCACTGGCTACTGCCACCTGCCATTTTCATGCAGCTCAAAGATGAGTGAAAGTCTAGCTCAGAGTGACTGAAAATGACCTGGAGTCACTGAAAGTGACTGAAAGTCTTCCTCAGATCCTCAGTTGTGACTTGAAAAATGATGCTTACAAATATTACATCCACCTTCTAAGGTGGCCATGGTGTCATAAGTATGACATAGGAGGCATGCTTGAGCAGGAATGATAACGTCATGTTGAGTGGCTAAAGAAAAGAGGACTTGAAATTGTTAATTGAGATCATGGGTATAACCTTCCTGAAAATGGGATACAAGTTACAATACACACACACACACACACACACACACACACACACACACACACATATACACACATGCACTCATACACACACACACACACACAAACACATCACACTCATACACAAAACATAGATACACAGTTTCTAAAGTACTCATTAGAAAGTTGTACAAAAAAGGCAAGGTTATAAAATAAGGCACTCACACTTTTCATAAAATGGAAAGGATAAGAAATAAATTCATAGTTATCAATAAATGTGAGCTAAATCAGCCTAAGAAAATAGCATGGGGAAGCCTTTGGACACATTTCAGATCTATATGCCAACCCAAGAAAGGGTGAAGGCAATAGAGAAAAGCAGACAAGAGATGATTACAACTCAGGTGTAGCATATAATATCTCTCCTATTCCGATTTGCAAACTATTCTCTGCATCAGCTGTGCACTGAGTCACTATAGCGTACTGCTGATCACCTTAAAAGACAAAGAGATGGGTGAACTGTGAAGACAGATAGAGCAATCACAGAGACTGAGACATTGCCCGGTGGCATAGACTTGAGGATCTTTAGGATTCCTGCAAGGAACTAAGGCATTTATCAACCAAGAACCATTATTCTTCATTCTTCTTAGCAGGGAACAAATTAAATATAAGCACAGACACTTCTGCCACTGTCCACATGCTGGTCTGTTAATGAGTAGCTATGGAGGCTGCACCAAATTATGTAACATTTCCCAACCTCAGAATCCCATGTACCATGGGACAAGTGGAATCTCTACCCAACAGAATAAAGAACAAAATGTGGTCACCCCACAAGGCAGTATGACCTGTTCTGGGAATGCAGAGGACTCGAACAGTGTGGCCTGTCATTTCTCTGAGAGCTGGGCACCTTTCCTTCTGTCCAACTCAGGATTTTTTGAAAAAGAATCCCTGTTGTCTCTCGGATCCTCAACACAGTCCTTGACTGGCATGTATGTCATTCTATACCAGTCATTCTATAGGTGTCCCCTCTAGAAACAAAATGAGTCACTAGTTCATTTTATAGTCACAGCAACAAAGGCTGTGAGGAAGCTGTGAATTAGACTTTCATTGTTCCCAAACACGGAAATCAAATTAAGGAGCCTATACTATTAATAGTAATACTTATTCAGCTCCTTTCCACTTTAAAGTGCTCTATAAACATTAAGTAATTAGACCTTCCACTCTTCTGAGGTAGGTAAATAATTGTTATCTCCCAATTTGAGGAAGCTGAGGTGGAGGTTAAATGGTTTGCTTGCTCAGGGCACTAGACTGAGGCAATATTTAATTCTCAAATTAGGGCATTTAAACGTATTTTAAATTATTTTTGGACACTGCATTGAATTTTAATGATAATTTATCATATTATTTTATACAATTTCTATTGCAAAGTGGGTGGGATACTAACTTATTAATACTTGAATATAAATGGGTAGAAAACTCCAGACATATGGATTTCTAAGATTCACTATGACAGTACATTTATAGACCAGCTTGTAATTGTTCATTCTCTCAGTAGTACTGCTACACACACACACACACACACACACACACACGAAGATAATCATATTTCTCATAGCAAATACAGTTCTGATACTATTAAGAGTTATACACTGCACTGTCTCGCAGAAACTACAGAGCGTCCGTAGGCTATATTGACTTATGAAAGCTGCAAAGAATCCCTCTTCTCTGTTGCTATTTCCTCTACTGTCCACCTCCTCATCTGTCCTGCATGAGACTGTCCACCTTATCAATCATGTGAAGAGCACACTGTTATGTTTGTTCCTCCTTTTCCAGGCTCACAGACACCTGCATGTTTCTGCCTCCACCATTAAACCCTTCTCTGTGCTTTTATAGAAATTAGAACAGTGTTGCCCATGAGATAGACTGTAACCACAGCATTTACAATGTTACCATGTCACCACTTACAATGGTTTACAATGGTTCTATTGTAACAAACAAACAAACAAGCAAAGGCCACAAAGACATAGCCTAAATTAAATGTGCATGTCAGTACAAGGCATGTGGGGAATCTCCTGTGATGTTAACTAAACAGAGACACCGGGCAGCAATATAATGTCTGAGCTTCCTTTTCTAAAGATGAATTTTACTACTGACATATTACTAATGAATTTTTCATGTTTCCCTTTGGTGAAGGAAAAACAAATCTTTGTTATTTGTTTACATGTAGGCTTTCTAATCTTCTTATCATGTCTTTTCTGTAATCCTGTATTGTCAAAATCTCTGTGCTGTCCTTTTATCTCGCTACAGGCAAACTCTTCAAGAGTGGAAATCTGTTGAGTGGAGAGTTTAGTAAGAAAGTTTTGTGGATGTAATGGGATGTTTTGCATACACTTCAGATGCAGATACATGTTATTAACACTTGACAGGACCTATTCAGGAAGGCAACTAGCCTATTACTTATCTATTGCCTCATTTAAAAGAATAATGCAAATTAATTTCAAATCCTTGTCCAAGTGTCTGATTTTTTTTCTGCTGTTCTAGAAATGGCTATTTGAATTTAAAACTGAATATGGAGTATGCTAAGCCTCCTGAAGTACTGTAGCACTAACAGCCTCTCAACTTCTCCCTGGACCCTAGGGTATACAAATTCATGAAGAACAGGGACACTGGGGAGTTCAAAGGCATTAGTTTATTTTTATGGAGAATATCAGAGCAAGGAGGATTCCTTAACAAATGTTAAAGAGCTACTGAAGATAAAAATCCAAAATGGGAAAATAGAGATGGGCAGTGAGGCATCCTCTCACATCTAATGTTTATGCTGATGTAATTACCAGCGTAAAAGAATGGAGAAAATGCAGGGAGAGAGAGGAGACAAGGTGCAGGCATAGCCCACCCTGACAGTATCATGGCACCATTGAGTGTTGGCCTTGAATGGTCAGTCCTGCCTGTCTCCTCCCAACTAACATCCACAGGAATCAAAGCCCAGCACTCCTAGCAGCCCAGCAGGGTCTTCACTGTTCCTTTATTTACCAGTTTATTGTATCAGTGTCTTCAATCTGAAGCCTGAGCTGGGCCTGGAAAGGGGAGCAGAGGAAACTAGCTTGAATCTAGTTTCAAGGTACCCAACCAAGTTAAAGCAGATGAGACTCAAAGTGTTCAGGAAACCAACCATGAGGATGTGCCTGAGATTTTTGTATTGGCCAAGAGAGTTGGGCTTCACAGTGCAGCTGAAAGCAGTAACAGGAGGAAATAAAACAATCTTACATCTGCATCCCTGCTGAATTCAGACTGTCGAATAAACTTGGCATTCTGCAGTGACTCCACAAATCACAAGCAATCGCTTTCAGTCTAACCCATTATATTAAGTGGTAAACTATAGGTTGTCAGGATATCTCAGAATGTAAAGAGTCTTGCTGCCAAATCTATCTAGTGACCCTAGATTCCTGTGACCTACATGGTGGAAGGAGAGACCTGACTCCTTTAAGTTGTCATCTGACCTCCATGTGTGTGTCACACTATGCCACCCAGAGTAAATAAAAATAAATAAAACACAAAAATTAAAAGAGAACAAAAAAATTTAAGCCACCTGTAGTGTTGCTGCTTTCAAATATTAACCTAACATGAGTTCTGCATGTTCTGTACAGTTTACAGTCGGCATAACTCCTTACTGAATCTTGCTTTAGATGATTTCCTCTGAAATTGGTAGGGGGTCCTGACAGCAGGAAGATTTCAACAATATAATGAAAATAAGTAAGCAAATTAATAAATACATGGAATGGCAATTCTGTAATGCAAGCCTGCTGTGGGCTCTAGAAAAACCAGGAAAGAGCCCCACACTCAGTACCATAGCTATTTACTATATATTTATTATATATTTACTATTTAGGCCAAGTAGCCTAGAATAGCAGTATTTTTATTTGTTTCTCTATATTGGAAATCACTGCTACATTTATGAGGTCCATGCATGTTTGTGAATAAGGAAGGGTGTCTGATGAGGTAGGGACTTGCAATGAGCACTGAAACCTCCCCAGAGCCCGGGCTGCTCTCAGATTCAGTAATATTTAAGGGGGGAGGGTCTTGAAAAAATAGAAGTGATGCTTACTGAATAAAATTTAAAATTCTGACACATGGACAAGAAGAGGCTTTTCAGTAATCAAGCATGTGCCTTATTATTTCTTAACCTGAGAACCATCCAAGTTCAATGAATCCATTCTGAGAAACCTAATTGCTGCAAATTCAAAACAGATACATATTTTTCTAAGCAGTAAATAGAGCTATTTTCTTTCCTTCTCTGAAGCATGAAAGAACCAGTGCTGAGAAACAGCTGCATCCCCCAGAGAGGCTCAGACCCTCAGACACACAGTAGCTTTATAAGTGGTCAACATGCACAAGCAGTTCCATTTCTCTGCCCCAGGAAAGCATGAGTGAAGGGTGCTTTTAGACAGCTGCGGAGATGGGTGATGAAGGCGTTGGAGACAATAGAAGGATGAAACCTGCGTGAGCAGATGTCACCTTCAGAGTAAGTGTGGCACTGACAGCTTTGCTTATCTGCTCCACCACCTAAGAACAAGCAAATTGATTTTAAAATGAGGAAGCAATATGTTCATATTCATGGAAATACCCACTAAGCCTAGACTCTGCGTTCTGTTGTTTATCCAGGGCTGAAAAACTCGAGCTGTGTGGATTTCTGTAGTTTATCTGTGGCCGTCAATTGATGAAATGAAGATATGCAAACAGAATGAGTTCTTACTGATTCTGAGTCTCATTTATTTTCATAAGACATTCCTATCTCTATAAGACAATCATTTTAGGTTCAGCTTTTGGACCTTCAAATTGCTTTTGGGATGTTTTTCTTCTAACACTGCCCAGTGTCAAGTGCTGCAACAAAGCAATCAAGTCAGATGGCTGTGTGGGGACCCTGTCTATTGGTATGAGCATCTGGATCCAAGCTTTCTAGAAATCCGAATTCTCACTGTTTGAACTCTCCTCCTCTTCTGGCGTAGGTTGCATTCTCAGTGTTTGTTTTATACCCCACAGCAGCTTCAGAAACAGTCAGCTGTAGGTAAGAGGATTTTGATAGAAATGTTATTACAGAGCTATCCTTCCACAGAACATCAAAAATGAAGCATTATTCTTATTTTGAAAGGACCCAATATTGATTTCCACCCAGAAGGGTTGTAGCACTGAGGACATTTGCCAGGTCTCGCTTCTCCTCTTCTCTTCCCCTTACTTTTCTTCCAAAACTCTTCTAAAGAAATGTTTCTTATTTATTCTTTGTTCCTCTCCAAAATATACTCTCTAATATTTCCCCTTATCTTTCTAAGAAAACTGATGGACATGCTACAGGATGTAAAGTACTCATCTTTGCATGACAGCTGTCAACATGATGGTTCTCCTCACAATGTAGAATAAGCAAGCCTGCCCCCATGCCACTGCTTTATTGTTACTGAGTCATGGGCATGCTTCCTCTCTGTAGAGGGCACAAGTTTCATTTCCTCTTAGTCTGTTTGCATTATCACCATCTTCCATTTGATCCATCCTGCCCCAAATTATTCACATAGCTCATATTATCTCGCAGCTAATATCACCACAGAGAATCATTTTTTGACTACTCTTGTCCACACTCCATCACCCACCTCTGAGAGCTGTTTGCATCAATATCCTCACAGATTCATTACTGCCCCCTTATTCTTCAATTCTAACTTATTTTCTTGAGGCCTTGTAGTAGAAACTCGGTCACTACCACAATGACAGTACAAGACTGCACTGCAGACACTATGTGGGACCAGCATGGCTCCACCCCAACACCCTTCCAGAACCAGTGACAGTGACTGACATGTTCATAACCAATCAGTCACCTCAGATGAAGGACTATGCCGTGGATTGTCCCAAGCCACAGGAGAGCTCACCCAGTGTATGGCTGCTGCTTTGAATGCATTACTTCTCAGTAAGAAGTAAACATCTCCGTCAACCAATGCCATCACTCTAATTTTGGAAAGTAGAAGGAAAGGAGGAGGTGGGGCAAAAACTAAAGGAAGGAAGAAAGAAAGGGAGGGAGGGATAAGATAAAGGAATAAAGAGAGGCAGATATTGACAGTGAGATGGAAGAAAGAAAACAAAACAAAGAAAAAGGGGACAGATGATGACATAACACAACCATACACTATACATACACACAGAGACATACACCACACATACACACATACCACACACATTGATACACACAGACACACATACCATAAGTGCACACACACATATATAAATACCATACATACACATACGCACACACCACAATACACACACAACACACATGTATACACATACACATACCATACATACACATATATGTATACAAACACCAAACATACACATATAACACACATTGATATACATACACATATCACACATGCACACACATACCGGCACAACACACACATGTGTACACACATATACACACTCCACACAAACATGCACATACACCCATACACACACACCACACACAAGGATATACATGTACACACACATGTACATGCACATACATATACATACACATACTACACACACAACAAACATACCACACACACATACCCAAACACAAACACACATAGACATACACATACCACACTACACATACCACACACACATACACACATATATCCCAAACAAGATAGTAGAGAAAATCCAGGCACTATTCACATTTGAGATACCATTAGGAACTAACAACTTCAAAATCTTAGTCAAAAATCCTCCCAAGTCATATCTATTACTGATGGAGAATGTGGGCAGCAGCTATGCAGAAATGCTTGGCTTGTGATCAGATCATTGAAAGGTTCCTATTACTGAGATTCCCCATGAAGAGTTCATTTGTATTCATAGAAGTTCCAGAAGGAAAAGGGTACACAATTACCAGGTCATTTAATCTGTCTGCTGTGCAAGGGAAGGTGATTCCCTGCACCATGCGGCTGCCTGGGAGTTGGTGATCATTGTGGGATCATACCTCAATCTTTCCCTTTTACCCTCACATTCCTAAAGTGCTTGCTCACTCTTAAGATCTGAAAAGGGAAAAGCAATGTTAATGCACAAATGAAATGATTTTCTTTTGAGTGTTTCTGTGAGGTCATGTATCTCTTCTGGCCTTTTATAGACAGTGGCATATGCAACTGAACATAAATGTTCAGTGCTTCCTTATTACAACTAATTAGTGGGACTGTTTTCCACTTTTAAAATGATTAGCTTGGCCTCACCATCAGAAGGCCATTTTTACTAATGTTTCTATCATAAACTAGGAATTATTGCTGAGAGATCATTTGAGGCTGGATAGTTTGGGATTAACAATTCTTCATACTCATAAGATTAAGCATTCAAATTAAACAACATTTTGGATGTCTTTTTTTTTCCTTTACACTGTAAAATTATTACAAAGATCTTTATTAATCCTACCCCCAATAGAGGGCTAATACCCAATATATAGAAAGAACTCAAGAAGTTAGACTCCAGAGAACCAAAAAACCCTATTAAAGATGGGGAACAGAGCTAAATGAAGAATTCTCAACTGAGGAAACTGGAAGGGCCGAGAAACACCTGAAGATATGTTCAACATCCTTAGTAATCAGAGAAATTCAAATCAAAACAACCCTGAGATTCCACCGCATACCACTCAGAATGGCTAAGATCAAAAACTCAGGTATCAGCAGATGCTGGTGAGGATATAGAGAAAGAAGAACACTCCTCCATTTCTGGTGGGATTGCAAGTTGGTACAACCACTCTGGAAATCAGTTTGGCACTTCCTCAGAAAATTGGACACAGCTATACCTGAGGACCCAGGTATACCACTCCTGGGCATATACCTAGAAGATGCTCCAACATGTAATAAGGACACACTATGTTCATAGCAGCCTTATTTATACTACCCAGAAACTGGAAACAACCAAGATGTCCTTCAACAGAGGACTGGATATAAAAAATATGGTACAATGGAATACTACTCATCTATTAAAAACAATGACTTCATGAAATTTGCAGACAAATGGATAGAACTTGAAAATCTCATGCTGAGTAAGGTGATTCAGTCACAAAGAAACAAACACAGTACGTACTCACTGATAAGTGCATATTAGCCCAAAAGTTTGGAATATCCAAGATTCAATTTAAAGACCATATGAACCCTAAGAAGAAGGAAGACCAAAATGTGGATGCTTCAGTACTTTGTAGAAGGGTAAACAAAATACTCACAGGAGGAAATATGGAGACAAAATGTGGAGCAGAGATTGAAGGAAAGGCCATCCAGAGAGAGCCCCACCACGGAATCCATGCCATATACAGCCACCAAACCTGGATGTTATCGTGGATGCCGGGAAGTGCTTGCTGATGGAAGCCTGATATGGCTGTCTCCTGAGAGGCTCTGCCAGAGCCTGACAAATACAGAAGCAGAAGCTCTCAGCCAACCATTGGATTATGCTCAGGAGTCCCTGGTGGAGGAGTTGAAGAAGGAACTGAAGGAGCTGAGGAAGTTTGCAACCCCATGGAGGGAGCAACATCAACAAGCCAGATGCCCTGGAGTTCCTGGAGACTGGACCACCAACCAAAGAATACACATGGAGTGACCCATGGCAGAGGATAGCCTTGTTGGTCATCAGAGGGAGGATAGGCCCTTCGACCTGAGGGTGTTAGATGCTACAGTATATGGGAATGCCAGGGAGGAAGAACAGGAGTGGGTGGGTTGGGAGCACCTTCATAGAGGCAGGGGAAGGGGGGGATGGAATAGGGACTTTCTGAAGGGGAGACGTAGGAAGGGGAATACATTTGAAATGTAAATAAAGAAAATGTCAATAAAAAACCCACTGGGCTTCTGTACTGGCTGGTTTTGTGTGTCAACTTGACACAGGCTGGAGTTATCACAAAAAAAGGAGCTTCAGTTGGGGAAGTGCCTCCATGAGATCCAGCTGTGGGGCATTTTCTCAATTAGTGATCAAGGGCTGAGGGCCCCTTGTGGGTAGTACCACCTTTGGTGCTCTTGGGTTCTATAAGAAAGCAGGCTGAGCAAGCCAGGGGAAGCAAGCCAGTAAGAAACATCCCTCCATGGCCTCTGCATCAGCTCCTGCTTCCTGACCTGCTTGAGTTACAGTCCTGACTTCCTTTAGTGATGAACTGCAATGTGGAAGTATAAGCTCAATAAACCCTTTCCTCCCCAACTTGCTTCTTGGTCATGATGTTTGTGCAGGAATAGAAACCCTGACTAAGACAGCTTCAAAGAAAAAAAAAACCATTGTGCTCGAAAATTATTTATTATAAGATATTATTTGTTATAGGGCAGGGTTTATAAAGACATCTCATTTACACAAGAAAAGAAAGAAAGAAACAAACAAACAAACAAAATTTAAAAGTAAAATAATATTTTATAACTGCTTTAGAACCGAAGTCTCAGATTGCAGCCTGAACCCTAGTACAAGTCCTTAAAATTGAGGATTTTAATAATTTTACAAGTGAATAGTGTCACTATTTCCTTAAAAGTTTATTGTGAGATTAATAACCTCATTTGATATTAGAGAAATCATGAATGTTATCAAATAATGTAGCCTATCATTCTTTGTAGTAAAAGGTCTGTGAATGGTCTGGGTGGTAAGTAGGCCACCATTATAGTAGGGTATGGATTGGTGGGCACAGAAAGTGAAGACATTTACCCTGTAGATCATGTAACAGAAAAAAGGTCTGCATGATGCACTGCAAGTGGCAGCAGGTTGGGCAGTAATGAGCACGTGGCTTGTATCTTAAAGAGAAAAGCTGTCAGAATCTCTATTTTAGCAAAGCATTTGGTCAGTTGGGTGAACTATATTCTGCATAGTTTCCTGGTAATTCCCATCCTTTGAGTAAGGGCAGTCAAGGCTGGTGTGCACTTTTGCAAGGTTAGTTTGAGACTTGTGAATGTAATTTCCAGCTACACAGTCTACCTCTTCATCCTGACAACATATCTTTGAGCTTTCTCAAGTCTACTGGCTTCTTCAAATATCTTCCAGTTCAAATATCTCAAAATTCATCTTAGCCTCCCTTGACTTTTATTTTCAATGTAAAGGGTGTTCCTTATTAACAACCAAGAATAAGGGATGAAAATGTTAGCACATCAATTGATAAATTGATAATTTAAGTAAATAAAAGTTATTATAAGTGCCATTATTATTGCCTTTTATTGAATTTAAATTTTTCAGTCTTGCAAAATGGCTCAGTTAGTAAAAAGCATTTGTTATAAGACTGATGATTTGGGTTCAACCTTTCAACCTGTGTGACCTACCAAGGAAAGAACCACAATCCCAATCATCCTTTAACTTCCATATGTTAGCATGTGCTTCTCTCTCTCTCTCTCTCTCTCTCTCTCTCTCTCTCTCTCTCTCTCTCTCTCTCTTTCTCTGTCTCATTTGCACAATAATACACATATAAATAATTTGCAATATTTTTGTTATATTTGTAATATGTGTACATAGGGATGTATAACTGAGTCTTTCTTCAGAGAAACAAATTCCCAGACCCTGGACTATCAATCCAACTAGAATCATCAAGAGCATATGAAAGGTGAGCTCAAACTCTAAGCCTCTCACTGGTCTTATCACTAGAAAGGTTTATCCTGTGCACCTACCTTGCTACTACTACTGAGGTCTATTATGCACAAGCTGGAGAAAATCAACATATAAAGTACAAAGTATACTGTTGTTATAGTTTCAAATATTTCAGTCTCCTGGTTCCACATGTTGCACACTATGGCCTGGGCATGTGGAGCCTACCTGATAGAGGCCAAGAGTGAAGGGAGAGAGGAAAGGCCACACCACAGTGTTCCTCAGTAATCTAGTGTTCACTAGGCCATTATTGAGAATTCAGTCAACTCTCAGTGATGCTCTAGGCAGGTGTAACAACTAGTTTACTTTTGCTGTAATAAACACCCTAACCAAAAGCAACTCAGAAAAGAGTTGACTGTGGCCTATAGTTCCAGAGGATTTGATGTGCACAGCGGAGGAAGAAACGCCAGCATGACAGGAAGCTGAGAGATCACATCATAATTCATACACAGGAAGCAGAGTGTAAACTAGAAATGGGGAAGAGCCATAAATGGTCAAAGCTGGGCACCGTGGCAAACTTCCTCCAGGGAGGCTCCTCTTCTGAAACGTTCTGTAGCTGTCTGAAATAGCTTCACTAGCCAAGGACCAAGGATTTGAAAACAACAGTCTACAAGGACACTCCTCATTTAAAACACCACAGCTAGGAGCAGTCATTCACTGCACTAATGTTTAGAGGATATTTAAGATTAAATAAAAACATATTGAGCCTCTGGTACCACCAACCTACAATCTTGTTCTCTATTTTTTCCATGCCATAGGAATTATCACACCATAACAATACACTTGAGAAACATGTACAACAATGTGTGTCATGTGTTTGTCTCCTGTGTTCCAGAGAGAACAAAGACTTTTTAACTGCCTGTGGCCTTCTCATAGAATGAATTTAAAATTCATTAATATTTGTCAAATGAAGAGCTAAATGATTGATCTGTGGGAAAAGATTATTCCTTGAAGTGCTACTTAAAATAAATTCATAAGAAATCACCTAATGGAACAATGTCAGCCTCCGTAAGTGTTGCCTAAACAAATCACACACTCCATCTATTTTATAAGTAATTTTATAAAAAGCTAATTCCTTAATTAAACTTTATGTTGTCTGGACAAACATTTTGAGCCAAATATTAGACAACATTGCAGTTTAGATTCTTCATATCATATAAAATTTAAAATACAATAGAGCTCCAACCAGAAGTAGAATATTAGCTACGTATTTACATATTTGTCTCAGTGTTCCATACACTGTGTTGCCTTCCATAGGCAAATTCATTATTTTGCAGTAATAGAACTTGATTAATATTTTATATTATTTTTATCTTATTATTTGGGCTTTAACTGTGATCTATCTTATTATTAGTAATCAATAGAGGACTCCCTCCTCCATTTTATAATATTGGTATCAGTTGGGTTTGAATTTCTTTATGATAAGATCAATCATATCATAATAACCAGAGTATGGATTATAAAAGCCAGGTGCTACCAAGGCCTTCTTTTTTCTATTAGATTAGTTTTGACATTTATGAAAAATTAAAAATATTTTCATTGTGCAGATATCTTCATGAATTTCCCCCTAATTGTCAAGCTTATGAGACTGGTTTATTGCATGTTTCACAGTATTGTTAATTGTCATTAGTAATATTAGACATTATGAATCCAAAATTCCATCTTCATTTTGCATTTTCCTAAATTGGTCTAAGCTTGCAATAGAGCTGGATAGTGGTTGCTCTCTTTTGTACAGAAATACTCACACAGGAAAAGGTCAAAGTGCCTTTTGGCACAGTAGGAAATACTTGAAGCTAGAAGACAAACCTGCGTACATCATAAATTCATCAGCAGTAATTGTGCCAAAACTGCTTGTCTTTCTCTGTAGATAAGGAGGAAGGTCCATCACAGAAGGCTATTCCATGGAACTTGATAACTGATGCTAATGCCTAGGAAGATCACAAAATAGGAGCACCAAGAAAGTCTTCCTGTTGAGTCTTATTACTAGTGAATTTTCAAAGTATGAATAAGAGCCATGCCCAGTGGTGAAGAGTGTATTAGAGGCTGCAGTGTTCACTTAAAATACCATCACACAAACCAGAGGGAATAATGGGAACTGCACTACAACTCCTGTGACTGTAGATGCTCTGCTGCCTGCATGGCTCCACTCCCAAGGCAAAATAGAAATTCTCCTTAAACTCTGGTTATACCCAACTGCTTCCCAAGGACACTGGCTTCTACAACACTCCACACCCAGACATGCCTCACAAACTCAAATTATTCCTTACAAAGGATGAGAGTATTTCCAACTTAGAATGCTGCCTTCTAAAGTTTCTGAGCTCAGTTTGTCATCTAGTATCCATGAGGAATTATGATTTTATAATGTGATATTTGGCTCCTTAAATACCAAAATACTTAATGGCAAAAACATGGGAATTAGTAACTATGTCTTTCTTACCATTATGAAATGTAATTTTAATTCTAATCACTATTTGTAGAATGCATAGATATGTATATATATACACATTTGCATATATACATATAAATATATGAACACATACACAATGAAAAATGCATATATATTAAAGTCCATGAATATTTTTTCAAGTGTATAACTTTGAATAGGAACACAGTATAGGCATAATAATTCTGCTCAGATTAGAATATATACTGACTCAATTGACTTGTTTTCTTAACTTGTAAAATTCTTAATTTAAAAAATAAAATGCTACTAATAAGAATACTTTCATAGAACTGATAGAGGTTATACATTTAATACATTTCAAACTTTTAAGACAATACAAGAGATAAATATGTAAAAATTTGAGCAATAGTGTGTAAGCTATCAGAAAATGATCTCTAGAATATTTGTGAAAATGCATTATGCTATGTTACTTTTTTCCTATGTTAAAATATTAGTACATAAAGGATATCTGAGATGATATTGCATAAAGCATGTAGAAAGCAACTGAATAAATATAGCCTATAACAATTTGTAAATGATCACTGCATGTACATTATGTTTCGCTGAAGAAAGTCACCATCCAGGCATAGATATGAGAATTTAGTTCAAGGAAGGGAGTAGAGGTTTGGCTGAAACACGTTGAAGGTTGAGAGTCATAGAGATTAGACTTTTCCCAATTGAGTGTTTATATCTCTGATTGTCAGGAAAGTGGGGAAAATTATTATTTTTAGGAACTTAGTGTTGACAAATAAATAGTTCTACCCTTACACACACACACACACACACACACACACACACACACACACACACATATACACACACACACTAAAAGAGCCAATTGGCTAATATGAAAAGAAGACAGGAAATCCCATTCTGTAAGATACAGACAGTGTCTTTCCCCTCGTGTAGGCATCTTTAGAAAAAGCTCTGAGGCATAAGGAAGTGTGGACTCTAAGCTGTGCCCTGTTTATAATTATTGTGGCCCAGTCCCACATGATGCAAACAAGTGAGTATAAGGTCAAGAATATAGGCACTAAAATCATTTGACCCACAGCCCTATGAAACACTTTTGAATATTTTAATTTATACTTCATTAAGAAAATTACTTTTTCTCAACCTCATTATTTTTTTTTGAAATTCTAATTTTATGCTTTTCTAAAACCACAGTGGTCTCTGCTAGGAGACATCTGCTGTCTGCCTGGGCAGTGAAGCTCATTTATATCCATCAAGAAGGTCAGAAAATCTTCTCAAATAGTCTAACCCACCAGGACACATAATTTGAGCCATAACATGGTTTGTGTCAAAATTAATCATAGTTTGCATTTTAAAAAGTCCCTTCTGAAGTTGAGATAATGTTTGCTTTCTTGTGGTCATCTTGATTGTGCACTTAATGAATACTAATTATTCCCAATTTAAGACAAGTTTCCACACAAATGTAACAAGAGGTTCTTTGTCATCTCAACAATTGGGATGCAAGTGAAGAAAGATTGTGAGTCTGAGGAAGTTTGGATACCTGTTAAGATCTTGTTATAAGATATCTAGTATAGCCCCATGGTAGAAGGCTTGGCCAAACTGCATGTTGTGTAAGACTCTGGGCTGATCTCAAGCACAACAAACAAAGAATTACAAGTTGCGCTAGACCAAAGAAGGGTTTGTGACAGATTTTTATCATCTGTGCTATCCTTGTGACAAGACACCCAGAGCACCCAGGGCACAGATTTCCATACAACAGAGAAGCTTTTAATCTGAATGAGTCTTTTCTTGGTGTTAGGAACAGATTTGTCATCTTAGAAGTTGACAAGTTTTATGGATATTTTTGCAGCACAATAGGTAAGAATTGAAATTTTCTTTATTATTGTCTTTAATTAGACAAACCACATTCATCCTATTGCACACTTGGCAATATAATTGTGACTGTAAAAAGTTAAGTGTGGCAGTTGGATGGTAGAGCTTTGGTTTAAAGATTGTAACACCATTTTCTTGTAGCCAAGGGGTCCAGCTCAGGGATAGCTGAGGATATTGGCTTGCCTAATATCCTCAAACTTCTCTCATTTCACTGTCTACATAACGGAAAAAACTAGGAACAGCAGTATTTGTGGAGATTATCTCAGAATCTGTATGAGTCACCTTTGCTTACACTCCTGTGACCACACAGAGCTTCAAGAGAGATGAGAAAATATATCTATCCAAGTAGATCATGTAGACGCCAAGTGTCCAAAGGGATCATTGCCAAGGAAAGAAGTGATATGAATGCTAGGATGCCATTTGCAGTTTACTCTTCATAGAGATTAGAAGTTCCACTTGTTGACATCAGTTACCTTTCTGAAGCATCATGACTTCCCATCAGAGATTCATGCCTCTTCCACTTTCTGTCTATAGGTTGTAATGTGGTTTCCACTACCCATTCTACCATCTTATATCAATGAGGCCTTTACTCAGGTCCTCTCAATTGAAAAATCTTACCCCAGTGGCCATGGTTATGGGCTTCAAGTGATACTAAATTTAGTGGGTCCTGGAAGGAGTACAAACTCCAACATTTGAGATTAATGTCAAGCTTCACTGAGCTGAAGCTTATATCATGATTTAGCCAGAACAGGGAGGTTGAGACCAAGGCAGTACGGTAAAGCCAAGTCCAAGCTTAAAGACAACGCAGGGTTGACTGCATTCTATCAACTGTCAACCAGTTCTCAGTGATATGAGATGACAGGCATTTTTGAAAGGAAGTAGTTAATATAGCACATCCTAAGTATGAAAGATCACATCTAACTAGTAATTTTAGATAATGAAACTAGAGTGGAATTAGACTAAGTCTTCAGAGCCTAGGTTCTGATCCTGATCACAAGAATTTGGGGAGCTTCCAGCGTGTCCTTTACATCATTTAGGCAGCTATAACAATACCCTAAATGCCACCAGCAACACACATTTGTCTTTTATAATCAGAGGCTGGAATATCAAATGTCAAGTCACCAGCAAATTAAGCTGGTAGATGAGGTTCTCTTCCTTTACACATAAGAGAAGGAAGAGGAAAGCCATTACCTTGCCCACTAGAGACTCTACACTGGGTAGTTTCTCCTTCACCACCTCCTCACCTCCCCAGATCCCTGCCCAACATGAGTGCTGGGAACTGAACTTCCAGCTCTCAGCCTCTGCATAAGCACTGCACATACCTCTGTGCTATCTCTCCAGCCAAGCATAACTATTTTTAAGACTGCTGGAGCAGAAAGCAGAATCCCTCAGTAAGTTTCCCTAGCTCACAGGGTCTGCTTTCTCTAAGTGTCCCTTTCCATTAATACCATGTGCTTTATACAGCTCCAATCCAAAAAGATTGGTTGGAACATAGTACAAGTATAATTTATTTTTAAACATAGACTTTCTTTAGAGCCATTTCAGTTTCATGTGAGATGTACAGACTTACTGAGCTGGTGACACTCACATTCAGAGGTTCAATTGACAGTTCAGTCTCCTAAGACTGCCTTCTCCAGTAAATACTTGTGAAAAATGAGTTGTTATCTAACTCCATGATATAGAAATTAGAATTCACAATTACTATATATCTGCATATATACATATATATGTAGTTATATATATATATTTTAATCTATGCAGTTATATATATGTGTGTGTGTTTACCCATTTATCTGTCCATATAGAATCTATTCATGTATGTATATATGTATGTATGCATCTATTTATATATCATCTATCTCTATCTATCTGTCTATCTATCTATCTGACATCTTTTATGAGTTTTGACCATCAAAACTATCCCACAGAATAGTTTTACTTTATCTTCCATTTAGTCAAACATTTCTCTTCTTATGCACTGGAATCAACCGAACTATAGATATTTTCACAGTTTAATCGTCCTTTGAGTTTCCAGCTATTGGTATCACTTTATTCATAACAACCCTCTGATCTTTAGGTAAGTATTCATTAAAAACTGTATGTCTCCACCTCTAGTTAGTCTCCACATTTAGTGAGAGATCCTGTCTCAAAAAATAAAAATAAAATGTTGAATGAGATACTGTTTCTGAAAATTAAGTTGGAGAATGATAGGCAAATGCCTGACAACCTCTGGCATTCTAACACACTTGCAGGAAAATGCGTACACACACCCAATCTACTTCACCCATATAAATGGTGATATACATACATACAAAGAAATACAAACACACACACACATAAGTATACACATGCTCTCATACATATACATTCAGGCACACACAAACACATGTATGAACACAAGAATACATGCTTACACACATATATACATGTTCACACACATTCACACATGCACACTTTCAAATATGTACATATACAAACATACACACCACATGCTTTCACTTATGTACACACTTGCACATCCTCACACATGTACATACACATACAAGCACACACATGGCACACTAGATGACATTGACTATTTCACAGTTCTTTTAATATATATTAAGCCTTTCAAATATTACTTCTAATGTAGCCTGGCTAAAATCCAGATATGATTAGAAAAGTTAAGAAAATAGAAACATTTCCTCTGTGTTTTTCTCTTGAACTAGTCTAATGGTTCTCTTTTAATAAATACATGACATATTTATTGACATGCAAATACTGTACATCCTGCACAAACATGTTACCTAACCCTAGGAGCTGATGTCTGGTTTCCCAAGGTAGATTACTCAGGAAGGCAGTTGGAAAAGACAGAGAACTCAGGTCCCAGTCTAGATCTTTCTGATTTCTGCTACATCAAGAAGTGAGATCAATCATGGTATGCACTCACTGATAAGTGGATATTAGCCTAGAAAACTGGAATACCCAACACATAATCCACACATCAAACGAGGTACAAGAAGAATGAAGGAGTGGCCCCTTGTTCTGGAAAGACTCAGTGTAGCAGTATAGGGCAAAACCAGAACAGGGAAGTGGGAAGAGGTGGGTGGGAGAACAGGGGGATAGAAGGGGGCTTATGGGTCTTTTGGGGAGTGGGGGACCAGAAAAGGGGAATTCATTTGAAATGTAAATAAAAAATATATCGAATAAAAAAAAAACCCTTTGGGAAAGTCTAAAAAAAAAAAAAAAGAAAGAAAAAGAAATGAGAAACTGCTTCTACCCTCTCCTATGGGGGTTGCCAGAACAACTTGGAAGCTAGGTTTTCTTCCTGCTCCTGGGGTGATGCTGTACACCCTCTGAGATATGAGCCTCCAGGATATACCATTTTTCCAATGTTGTCTCTGCTAGGTATTCTGTTGCAAAAGTAAGGAAAGTAACCAATAAATCTTGTAAAAGAATGTATCATAATTCCAGCCTCTGAAATAAAACACATGGAATGGTAGGAAGGAAGTCCTGGATATCTATTAGTGCTGCAAAGATCTTGCTCTAATTGTCTTGAGCACTTGAGAAATGTTTATTTAAAAATGAAATTGCAAACTTGTATTTCCTAAATGTTCCCTCACCATATTCTTACTAATTTTACTCACAGTTAATGCATGTTTCAATTTGAATATAAAATTTAATTATAGGAGAAAACGGAAGCAGTAAGAAAATGATAATGATAAACTCATAAATTTCACTCACTGAAGTGCCTTGAACTAGGTGATATCACCTTTACCAGAATCCTCTAAAGTTTAAAAGGTACTAATGGCTATATAAATTGTACCGGCAGGACCAGAGACAGCTCACATAATCAATATAGTTAAAATGGCCATTTTGCCAAAAAGCAATATACAGATTCAATGTAATACCCATCAAAATCCCAACTCAATTCTTCACAGAGTTAGAAAGAGCAATTATCAAATTCATCTGGAATAACAAAGAACCCAGGATAGCTAAAACTATTCTCAGCAACAAAAGAAATTTTGGGGAATCAGTATCCTTGACCTCAAGCAATACTACAGAGCAATAGTGTTAAAAACTGCATGGTATTGGTACAGTGACAGGCAGGCAGATCAATGGAACAGGATTGAAGATCCAGAAATGAACCCACACACCTATGGACACTTGATCCTCGACAAAGGGACTGAAAACATCCAATGGAAAAAAGATAGCCTTTTCAACAAATGGTGCTGGTTCAACTGGAGGTCAGCATGCAGAAGAATGCAAATTGATCCATCCTTGTCTCCTTGTACTAAGCTCAAATCCAAATGGATCAAGGACCTCCACATAAAGCCAGACACTCTGAAGCTAATAGAAAAGAAACTGGGGAAGACCCTTGAGGACATCAGTACAGGGAGAAAGTTTCTGAACAGAACACCAATAGCGTATGCTCTAAGATCAAGAATTGACAAATGGGACCTCATAAAATTACAAAGTTTCTGTAAGGCAAAGGACACCATCAAAAGGACAAATCAGCAACCAACAAATTGGGAAAAGATCTTCATCAATCCTACTCAGATAGAGGGCTAATATCCAATATATATAAAGAACTCAAGAAGTTAGACTCCAGAAAACCAAACAACCCTATTAAAAAATGGGGTACAGAGTTAAACAAAAAATTCTCACCTGAAGAACTTCGGATGGCAGGGAAGCATCTTAAAAAATGTTCAACTTCATTAGTAGTTAGGGAAATGCAAATCAAAACAACCCTGAGATTTCACCTTACACCAGTAGGTGTTGGTGAGGATGTGGAGAAAGAGGAACACTCCTCCACTGCTGGGGGGTTGCAAATTGGTACAACCACTCTGGAAATCAGTCTGGCGGTTCCTCAGAAAACTGGGCACCTCACTTCCAGAAGATCCTGCTATACCACTTCTGGGCATATACCCAGAGGATTCCCCACCATGTAATAAGGATACATGCTCTACTATGTTCATAGCAGACATATTTATAATAGCCAGAAGCTAGAAAGAACCCAGGTATCCCTCAACAGAAGAGTGGATGCAAAAAAATGTGGTATATCTACACAACGGAGTACTATTCAGCCATTAGAAACAATGAATTCATGAAATTCTTAGGCAAATGGATGGAGCTAGAGAACATCATACTAAGTGAGGTAACCCAGACTCAAAAGGTGAATCATGGTATGCACTCACTAATAAGTGGATATTAACCTAGAAAACTGGAATACCCAAAACATAATCCACACATCAAATGAGGTACAAGAAGAAAGGAGGAGTGGCCCTTTTTTCTGGAAAGACTCACTGAAGCAGTATTCAGCAAAACCAGAACGGGGAAGTTGGAAGGGGTGGGTGGGAGGACAGGGGGAGAGAAGGGGGCTTATGGGACTTTCGGGGAGTGAGGGGCTAGAAAAGGGGAAATAATTTGAAATGTAAATAAAAAATATATCGATTAAAAAAAATTAAAAAAAAAAAAAGGTAGGACACTTACCTTGCAAACAAGTGGCACTGAATTAGATATCAGAACTCTAAGTGGAAGGGGAAGAGGGATTCTTGAATGTTAACCTGCATGCACATGCCATGGTACATGCATGGTCACATTTGGGTGTTCACACAATGCACACATATACACATATGTACACTCACACAAACACACACACATGCACATACACATATGTGCACACAGATACACACATGCACACACATACACACAAACACATGAGCTCAAATATAATTAAGTAAAATAAGAACTTTTAAGAAGTATGGCCATAAACCACCAGCTCTAGAGGAAGTTTAGATTAAACAGCATAATACCCTGAAAAAGTTCACAGTCTAATAAATTCTCTATATTTTTACTTCAAATTCCTATGAATTAAAACACAGTCACAAAAATATAATTCAGAATTGTCTCTATAATGTGGACATTAATGTCTATCATTTAAAAGTAACATAATCATAGATATGTGGTTGTGTTTAAAACACTATGGAGACACCAGTAAAAGCTAACAAAAGAGAAATAAACCAAAGAGATAGTCTGAGATTTTAAATTAATCTTAGATTAATAGTCTTAGACCTAATAACCTCAAAAATTGTTTGCATGGTTTTATGATACCACATCATGAGAAATTGTGCATGATGTCTAAAATGCTGGTCATGATCATCTGTTGCCTTTTATTCTTTCTGTACTGAACAAGAACAAGATTCATCAATTTTTATGTTCTATGTTTTCTTATCATTATTACCCATGGAAATACACAATTTCATGGATGTCCATTCTATATAGTAATTTTTGTTGAATTTCTCTATATTTTATAAGGTACGTAGGATTATATTCAAACCTCATAATATCTTTTCATCTTTATTATATATTTTCTAAGGAAGAAAAATATCCTCTTGCCTATCAAAATTAAATAATGATACACATTGATCTTTTTAAGTAAAAATCAATTTTATCAATAATTTTCCCACTAATTGAGTTAGAAGGATACACTTGGAATTGTATTAGAGCAGATAGCTAACTAATTAAATCAGTGAATAAATAATGAGGACAAAGTGGAAGGATCAAGGAGTAGAAAACCAACTTAACACAGATAGGATGGCAGCAATCCAGTCAGACAAGAAAGAAACACATACAACATACAGCTGGCAGGGGGCAGGAGGGGGAAGGAACAGATGATGAGGAATGAGGCCATGTGACCAGAGGTGATACCTTAACCTGTAGATCAAAATTGACATTACTAGTCAAGCAGCCTTGGTTTTAACCCACTTTAACTCAAATTATAGTTCTAATATCTTCAAATTGAATGTCTTTACATACATATAACCCAAATCTCATATTTGTACCTAACAGACTCATTCCTACCATGAATAAAAAAGTTAAGTCATCCATTCTTAAAAAAAAAAAAACGAAATCCCTGGCAACAATAACACTGTTATTGCCATTATATATCTACTCTCATTAGCAGACCTTTATCAGTAGAAACAAATTTGCTTCCCAAAGCAGAGAAGTAACAAGGGGTGTACTTTGTGCCCAGTAAAGGGCAGGAATATGATTTTCTATAGGTTCCTTGCAGGAAACATTCTTTTAAAAATATAGGAAAAAAAAAAAGAGTGTGTGACAAGGTGCCTCATCTTGCCATTCTGTCTTGGAGGCCTGGCCTTGGGTCCGTGGAGGCCATGATAAAGGATAGATCGCTAACCCCATGGCTGAGGAAAGAGAGGCAGGAAGAAAAATTGGAATTTCTAGCTAAACATCCTAGCAGTATATATGATGTCCAGGTTGGTGTCTCCAACGTAGGAGGATCAACCAAGGAATCACCACAGCAACTTCTTGTCCCATATGTAGCTGTGAACATGCATGCACACACACACACAAATACAGCAAATTAAGAACCAGCATATCTTTTAATATGTGTACTACAGTATATGTTATGTGATTGAAAACATAGAGATATAATACAAGGCTGGTTACAGAACAATATTTATTTATTTATTTGAAAGAATGGTCAACTATATTCACATGTGAGGTATATCTCAATTTTCTATCCATTTAAAAGGAGTTTCACTAAATCCAGTTCAAAAAACTGCAAAAATATCTTTCCAAAATAATGCATGCATTTAATAGCCACATGCCAGTTCATCAGAACAGTATCAGCTGCACTTATATAATCATGAACATTGTGTATATACAGGGTAATATCTATACAGAGCAAGGTATATACAGGGCAAAATAATGTTCGCCCTACCCTCTGTCTTTTCTAGTTATTCCCCTCCCATATCGTTTTCTTGGGTTCTGTACCCTCCTTTCCCTATAGAAGTCTACATTTCAAGAGAATGGTCACATAAAGGGCTAGAATGCTAACCAATAATCTTTGTATTTTTAAAACACAGATCATCTGATAACTGATTTATTGCTTCTTCCTAGGCTCAATTCTTAACATCGCCTAATACTAAGCATGTGAGCTGCTGCAAAGTTTTATTTATAATTAATATTAGTCTACTTTAAAAAAATACAGAAACTAACTCTAGAAGGTCAGAGCCCTTTCTCATCTCTGGCACATAAATTACTCACCGACCTTAGCCAATAAATGATCTCTAAAAATGTCTCCTCTCTCCTACCACAGCATACTTCTCTGACTACAAACAATAGCTGTCTGAAAACAAAATGGCGACGTTGGCTCCAAACTGACACAGAGCCTCCCTGCTTGCAGGTTACTATCAGTGGGAAGGCTTCATCCTTATCTGTTTAATTAATGATGTGGGCTTTTAAACATGGGCTTCATACGAAATCAGTTGTCGCTTGGTAACAGATTTGCCTGTGGGCTCCCTGAAGATGCCTGGCTTTCCAAGCAGAGCACCCTGTTGTCTTATAAATAGGGCAGTGAAGCTTGCTCAGGCATGCCTCAGGCATTCAGCAGCTCCTCTCCTCTACAGTATCTGATTCTGGCTGGAGCTCTTCTTCACCAGAGACACACTCAAGTGGAGGGAGAAGAAAACTGCCCCTGCTTTGTGTTTTAACCAAATAGCATGTCAGACAAGAGCACAGAGGTACTCTCTCTGCTCTTCTTTCCCAAAAGAAGAGAACAATTACTTTCAAGTACTAATTTGCTAAAAATAAAACCTGTTATGGTTCTGGTTCTTAGACAGTTTTTCCTCAGGGAGAATATAAAGTGCAATTCCATAGCAGGACCATGACAAACACAAAACAAACAAACAAAACATATCTTCCGAAAAATTATAATATATATGGTTTTACATCTCACTAATGGAAATTGATGCTGTAAGTTAAAGCTGTGAGTGTGAGGAAGGGTGAGAGAGGAGAGACATCATTTCTGGTAAGAAGTCATGCTATCTGTTCTATTATAACACAAACTCATAAATAGAGAGCTTTATTCTCTCTGTCTCAACATTTGAGTCTAGGACAAAGAATGAACCATGCATGTGCCTTATAATTGTTTTCTGAAGCAAAAACAAAAAAAACTACAGCATGTTCAAGCTTCTGTGCCTTTCTCCCTATAGTACAGAATGGACAACCTAGGCTTTAGTTTGGGGAATGTGGCTTTGCTTCTGTGGGGTTTTACATTATCATTGAACAAAAAACATTGTTAGGAGAACATTAGCATGGGTAGACAGGTGCATGAATGGATAGGATGGATGGGTTACCAGATGGATGTTTTGACAGACAAATAGGTAGGTAAATGGGTAGATGTGGTTGGTAGCTGGATGGGTGGGTGGATGGGTAGATGGGTGGGTGGGTGGATAGATGGATGGAAGGATGGATGGATGAGTAGATGGTGGGTGGATGGATGAGTAGATAGTGGATGGATGGATGGATGGATGGATGGATGGATGAGTAGATGGTAGCTGGATGAATGGATAGATGAATGGATGGATGGATGAGTAGATGGTAGATGGATGAATGGATAGATGAATGGATGGATGGATGAGTAGATGGCAGATGGATGGATGGATGGTATAGATGGATAGATGAGTGGGTAGATTGGTGGGTGGGTAGATGATGGGTAGGTGGATGATGGGTGGATGGATGATAGGTAGATGGATGATGAGTGGGTGGATTAATGGATGGGTGGGTAGGTGGATGATGGGTGGTTGGATGATAGGTAGATGGATGATGAGTGGTTGGATTAATGGATGGGTGGATGAGTGATGGGTAAATGGGTGGGTAGAAGAATGGATGGATGGATGGCAAGATGGATGGATGGATGGATGGATGGATGGATGGTGGGTGGGTGGATGGATGGATGGATGGATTAGTATATGGTGGGTGGCTGGCTGGTTGCCTGGGTGGATGGTTAGGTGGATGGATGGATGGGTAGACAGAGAAGAAATGAGAAGTAATGGGGATAATAAAACATCTGGGCCTGATAAGACTTAGAATAACTAAGACTTCCATCATCTAGTGGTCAGTTAGGAACTGCAGGTGAACAAACTGGCTCTGATTCACTAGTGAAGAATGACAGTCTTCACAGAGGAGTGTGCCATGGATAAAATGGCTTCCCAAGGCATCTTAAGAATTCATCCTACCCATTTTCCAATAGATGCCTATGATAATGACTTCTTGGTCATTTTAATTTAATAGCTATATATTTAATGTCTATGATAGTTTAAGCATTTTAAAATTTTAGTCATTAAAATATATAAAATTATAAATATTTTGTATGAAATAGAATATATTCAATGAAGTATACCTATGTAATAAAAAATAAATTAATAAATAAATATTAAATATCTACTTTTGTATTTAGAATTTACTCATAAAGAATATTGAACATTGGCTAAAATGTCAAAGTTTGTTTCTTAGGCAAAATGGAAAAATATTTATAGAAGAAATATATTTCCTAAAACTGTGCGCAATGTAAATATATTTTTGTCATTCTTACCACTATTAAGCTTTGTGTAATAATTATTAAGGTTTTGAAAATGTTTTATACAATCTACTTGATCTAAGCAAATATGGTTTAGCCAACATTTGGCAAAAATACTGAACCTACTAGAAATGTGAATTTCCCAGTTGGGAATTTATTCAAAAGCTAGCTACCTTTGAGCGCTTAAAGTATTGCTTGAAATTTCACAAGTTCTTGCTTAAAAAAATAAAAGGGACCTTATTAAATTAGATATAAATCAATCTCTAATGTTTCCATGTTTGCAGCACAGCAATGATTTATATTAATAAATCCTGAGCATTAAAACTAAATAATTAATTCCCTTTCTTAAAGCAAAAATAAGCTGCTTAAATGTTTGAATATGCAGCTGTTACATGATAAAACAGTTGAATTGAAAGAAGTAAAAAAAAAAACATAAAATAGTAAATATTTTTCTCTGACTTTCAAAATAGCACATTGCATTATATAAACTATTGCAACCTCTATGAAACACCAAATAAAATACAAAATGAAGTGCTCATCTTTCCATACATATGAGTTTTCTCTTAAAATAGCCATTTGGCTGTGTATCTTGTATAGGAAACATCACCTCAGTAACAACTCCAGGAGACCATAGTAAAATCAATGGCAAAGCAATGGGTTTGAAAATATAATGTCACAGTTTGAGCGAAGTGGAACAGAGCCTAATGTAGTATAAATAAAACTATTTTATGTGAATTTGTGTTGAAATTCAGAGCTCTTCAGTTAGAAACACAGCCAACAGAAAATCATCAGCATCTGAACTTTATTTTTGCTTCGCTACTACTGCATACCCATTAAAAACACCAGCCTTTCTGGTTACTCTGCCATTAAAATATCATCCTTTCTAATAAGTACTCCTTTGGGGACTTTCATTAATCCCTTAATGTAGCATATTTATCCCATGACTGCATGGTCACAACTGTGTGCCATGGTAGCTGTGACGGCATTCTTGAGAACAGGTGGCCTGTGAACTGACCTGCAGAGAGTCTGTGATCTTATCACCACTATTCGATGTTCGCCAACCTCATAGACAGGAATAATGAAACTTCCCATCTTGTACAAGGGACCATGTTAGAAGTTATGTCACTACTAAATTCTCACCGACTCTGAGATTGACATGTGTTTGTATTTTGCTCATGACTGATTCCCAAAGCTGTTTTTTTCTTTACTCCCTGTATCTACTCTGGTGTTCCTAAGGAATCAAAGTGTGCTCCTGGTCTCAAAGAAAAATTGTGACACTGCAGTAACATGGGGACAAATTTTCTGCACAAGGAAATTTTAGTGTCTCTTTGCATCATTACTAGTTTGAGTCAGGGTCTGAGGAATAGTTCAGTGCTTGACAGTGTAAACTGCTCCAGCAATAAAGTACTCAGGACTCAATGACCCATGCCCATAGTGCACATCCAGTGAATCAGAGCTCCTTTACTGGTTTCTATGAACATGCATACTTAAATATATACATATCTACACTCTGATATTCTCTAAGTTCTGAAGAATATCTCTGCAGAACTCATCAGTTAGGGAGGGCAGAGTTCAGAGAAGTTAGAGAATCGAAATTAAGCAGATCCAACATGAAGGATCCAAAGGAAGACTCTGAACCAAGTCGTGACTTATACTGAGATTCACTCTCCTCCAACTGAGTCTTTTTAAAATATATTTTAAAATATATTTTATTTGTATGTTTATGATTATGTACCTTCTTGTACATCTATGTACCTTGTGTGCCAAGTGCTCATGAAAATAAATCCGACAACTAAAATTTAAATAGTTGTGAGCAATCATGTGGGTGCTGGGAACCAAAGAAGCCTCCTCTGTAGAAGAGGTAGGTGCCCTTGATCACCAAATCCTTTCTGCAGCCAAATCTCTACCATTCTATAATCATGTGTTACATCACAGGATGATCTCCTGTCATCCAAGGAGGTCAGTGAGTTGAAATATCTCTTTTTTAACTTTTCTGTTTTTTTTTCTTTTCAAGGAACCTATGTCAACGGCTTTTCAAGTACTACATTTTGAATTTCACAATGAATTTTGGTTATTTTTACATTTTTCATGTCAGGTAGTAATAAAGACAAACAGTAAATATTAGTCATGTAGTAAGCAGGTACATCCTGTAAGGCAATGTGGCAATATTAATAGGTAAATGCTGTTTTGATTCATATTAAAGACCTTGTAGGAAATTTTAATTACTATTCAAAATTAATAAATTATGAACAACAAGTTGCTTCTGGGGCTCACTGAAAAAAAGAGTTGTTTCTTAATCTGAGTTTCCTTCATTTTTTGGACACCTGTCTTCATTTTATAAACTCTTATTATGTTCTAGTCATGAAGAACGGACACTATCTTTTAGTCTCATTTTTAGAAACTCTAAGACATATTAAAAATATCCTGATTTAAAATTATATATGGTGACAGCTTCTAGAAGCATATAAGCATATCCACAGGGCAGAGCAGAGCAGGAGAATGGGTATTTTGGCCTTCTGTGCTATGTGATGGAGGTTTTCATGCAATGGCTAATGTTTAAATGGAAGAGTATCAACAAGAGTTTGACAGATGGCCAAGAGGAACAGCAGATACTTCAGACAGATGGAGCCACATGAAAAATAGAACAGAAGTTTGGAAGATATGGCACAGAGACATCTACCCAAGATAAGTCTGGAGTTAAGGTGGGTGGTAGCGGCTTGCAGAGGAAGAGAAGATATACATATGGGTTAATGGGGCAGACTGGAGTTGAAGTTCTGGAATGACATGTGTTCTAAGTAATGTTCCTTTCTTTAGAGCTTTGTATAAACTCATGTTGGTCCAATTGAATACCGTCTTGTGTGAACTTCTTCATGCCAAAGGGGTCAAAATAACAATACTTCCCTCTATATTACATAGGACACTTGGTACATTATATACATTTAGTATTTATGCATTAGTACTTGTGGAAAATGCATTTATTAAATTATTTTTAGATTTTGAAGTAATCCCAGAAGATTGCAGAAATGATGCTGACTGGAAATTTGAAAATGACATAACATACTCATCAAGAAAAAAATTAAACCAAGAGAGAGACCTTAGCACATGACCTAAGGTGTCAGAATAGAGGGACAGAGGCAACTGCAGTGGTCTGAATGAAAACGGCTCCATAGTCATAGAGAGAGGCATTGCTGGAGGTGTGGCTTTGTTGGAGTGGGTGTGGCCTTGTTGGAGTGGGTGTAGCCTTGTTGAAGGAAGGATCACCAGGAGTGGGCTTTGAAGGTTCAGAGTCTCAAGACAGTCAGAGTGGCCCACTCTCTTTTCTCAAGCCTGTCAAGCATGATGTAGATCTTTAGGCACCACACTGTCATACTTCCCTCCATGGCAATAATGAACTAAGCCTCTGTAACTTTAATCCAGCCCCAATAATTTCTTTACTTATTAAGAGTTGCAATAGTCATGTTGTCTCTTCACAGCAATTAAACTCTTACTAACACATCATCTATGGGGTGTTTTTATAGAAGATTAGTATTAACAACAACAACAACAACAACAACAACAAAAGATCTCAACAATCAATAAAAGGTCAAAATGCAAACTTTTATTGTATCAAGCAAATTTTGAGAAGTATTTACTAATAAGACAAAAGGGGGATCAAATTTTATTTTAGAGAATTTTAATATGTGAGTGACTCATACATGTTGGTTTCATGTCATAGGGTAGATGGGATTTGCTACAAAAAAGAAAAAAAAACGTGAAAACTCGATATAGAAGATATGTTTGTTACTCAGGCAAAGATTTCGCAGGATAACATGGAGAACGTTCCAAGATAAATGGATATGCAGTGTCAACAGCAATGACTCTGCTTTAGCATTTTTGCTATTTCAGGGTGACATCATTTTGAGAACAGCTGCGTATTTGTTGGAACTGAAGCTTTAGTCTCACCCTTTAATTGAAGGGGAAAGTTGGAGTTTAAATAAAGAGCTGTGGCCTGTCCCTGTGTTTTATATGTTGTTTGATGAGCTTTAGAATGTAACTGTTTTTTCTTGTACTTTGTTACCTAAGTGGGATTCCTTCACACTCATAATTATATCTGAAACACAGAGAAGAAAAGGCCTGAGTTCTATTTACTATTACACCTGTTAGACAAGTAAGGGCCATCGATGTTCTACATGGCTCTGCAACCTTCTGATCTTGAGGTATGACAGTGTCTTCTTAAAGTATATTGTCAAGGATTTATAAATGTTATAGGACACAAAAAGTCCATGGGCCACACAGATATCCTAAAAACACACAGGCCACCTAAGTATCATGGAATATACACAGGCCATGTGGGAATCATGCATTTAATAGACCTCATGGCCACACAAGCATTGTGTGATACATACAGACAATGGGTCACCTAACTACCATTGTATGAATACAGCCTGTAGGTCACAAATTGTCACACCTGCTCCAGAATTAGTACACAAAATATTTGATTAAAAATAATCTCATGTCTTTCTTGTCCCTTTGCCACCACGTAAAGAAACACAGAAACATTTCCACTGATTACATTTAAATATGAAAAGTACTTGGGAAATAAAGATCTGTAAATAAACATATGACCATTTTCTTCACAGTACATGAAAATTAAATAATGGTCATGAAATAATCACCATGAAATAGAATACCTGATGTATGTTTTCTCTTGTACAGGGAGATAATAAGTCTACCATTTAATTCCATTGACTAAATTTCTGACACTAGAATTGATAGAATCTTTTTCCCCAGAGATTAAAAATATGCTGACAAAATAAATATTATTTGTGGAAAAAAGTAAGGTGTAGAGTATGTATCATTAGTTAATGCTATGGGCATTGCACTCTCTGATATGTTATGAACTTTTAAATTTGCAACCATAAATAACAGAACAGAGAATTGTGAATTAATCACATTGTTTTCAGAGCTTATGACTTTCCCTCTTTCTGTCACAGCCTGGCTTTCATCTCCTGACCAAAAGAAGCAACCAAAAGGTAAACAAAGATGAGCACCTGGCTTCCAGAAAGCTTAGCAGCCATGGCTGAGGTTTTCATATGAGAATGAGGACAAGGGAGACAAGTTCTTACTGAGATTAGAAGTGTTTGCTGATAGCTTGTAATAAGGACGCATGAGCAAGCTGTCGTCCTGTCAGGCACATGCTGATTGCTCTAGATGGGAGTACTCACATTCCCACCCAGCCTCTAACTCTCCCCTGTAAGACTAGAATAAGAATGGGAACCATTGAACTAAGTTGTGATGTATCAAATGTGTCATCCACCAAACTGGTGCATGCCCGAGTATGGAAGTGGATGTCCCTAGGTAATTATGAACTGACCCAATTCTTAATTCTTTCTCAAATACAGGGATTCTGCCAGTCACTGTGCCATGGCACTGTGCATGTGCATCTGATGATTTAAACATCAGTCAAAAGGAAAATGACTGATAATTTTATCTTACCAATCTTTTAATATTAACCTTCAAAGCCAAGTAATTAAGTAAAAGAAAAGTAATGCATCTTACTCCCCAAACAGGGAAATTGCAGTATACCATTTAGTTAATTGTAACATTTACTTATACTCTTATTTTTTAGAATTGGTTACTTAGTAGTAGTTGTAGCTCTACTTAATATTTTTCATTAAATAAATGCTTACCAAGAATCATTCCTTTGTTATCATACTGTGTGAGAATCTGAATTTTATCTACTAACATATTAAAATGGCTGTTTGTCTTTAAAATTCAAATTTTGTCTGAGTGTGCTGATGCTAACCTGTACTCTCAGCACTTGGGGTGCAAAGACAGCGAGACTGTAAGTTGACAGCAGGGTTGACCACCCCAGTCTCAGGAAAAGTTGAGAAGAATCCAGTTTTAGTGCAATTTTCGTGTTTATAAATAATACAGAACTGATGAGTAAATTTTTATTTTCTTATTCATAATATGAATTAAACTTCCTTCTAAAATTTTCAGACAAAATATGATTTTTCTCCCCATTTCACACACCTTTTCCCTGCCCGCATGCTTTACCCTTGGTCTTCATTCATGTCATATGCCCTTTTGATGTCCTTTCCATGCTCACTTCTTACACACACCACACATACAACACAAACACACAGACACCACACATACCACATACACACATACACACAGAGACACACCACATACACATCACATGTACACCACACACATACACATAAAGACATACACAGACATATACACAGACACACACACACACACACACTAAATTATAGAATCTTCATATTGGAGAAAACACGAGGACCTTGCTTGCCTGAGTCTGTAATACTCACTTAATATGAGTATCAAGGACTAATTTTCCTTGAATATTTCAGCTCCATTAAATCTCACTGTACATATGAATCACGTTATTATGATCACATGGAGATCTCAGTGAGCTTCATTTCCTTGGATCTTTGAGCAGAGAAGTAAAATCGTAGATGCGAGGGTAAGGTATAGTCTCCTGCAGACATTCACAGGAGTCATATGACTGGGCCATCTGAGAGTTACGCTTTTCATTGTCCTGATCTTCTCCTTGCAGATCTTCATAATATCCCAACTAGATTCCATTCCCACCAGCCATAAATCAGGACCTTTTTTCCCACAACCTCACCATAACTGACAATTTTAAATGTTTGTGAGCTCTGACATACATTTTATATTTTTCTGCCTCAAGGGTTAGCAAGTCTGTTCACTGGTGGCCACTTCCAAAGTGTCAGAAGCCATAATAGGACAAGCTAATATACTAGCAGATGATCATCCTGAAATGCCTGCTTCATATTATTATAATATGCGATTATAATAGCCCCCATTCAGCAAGGCTGTGGGGGACTAATTTTAGGAAATATTCCTGCTATTTATATGCTTTTCTGTTATTATTATACATTTATAATAATCAATAAGAAATAGCACACCCCTTTGGACCAGATCTTTGGAGATCCATGAAGATGTACTGTCTTATACTGATGCTATGTAGACAAATAGATGAGTTAAGTTTTAATGATGATCCTACAAGAATTCCTAAAATTATATCTGTGATTAATAAGATCTTTTGTAATGGGACTCCTACTAGGTCCTTTTCTAATAGTCAAACTGCAGTGAGAACTCTCCCAGTCTCCCAAGTGTCAAAAGTTAATTTCTCTAAGATGGCAACCAGACTTTCTCCTACTCAGAGCACAGTCCAAGAGGTTGTAAAACAATTAACCAAAAGATCATAAAAAAGGAACTAACAATTTATTATAGGTGCTAGGACAGAAGATAAAATATTGACTGGGTTTATCTATACAAAACTTCACTTATAACTTAGTTATGGTTTAAACTTTCTACGAACCTATAGAGAAGACAAGTGATAGATGTTATTATCTAGATAGTTTTTCCTAATGGATCTGCACGTAAACATTCTCTGATATAAACTTCTATTTCAATTTATGATTTGATTTTTTGTGTGAGCCTGTGATGAACTTTCTAAAATTTGATCATGCATTCTAAAAGATGTATAAGTACTGAAGACAAAAGAGAAAGGGCAGTATGACTACTTTCCTCTCCCTCTCTCTTCTCTCACATGGGCCTTTTTCTCCTTCTTGCTCTCCCACTATCTCTCACTTTTTACCTTTACCTTTCTCCAATTAGAAGAACATCCTTCCCCTCCCCCCCCCCCCCCCCCCCCCCCCCCCGCGCTTAGGATCTTTCCGCTTTTCCCTCTTAGATAGCTTTACATAGGAAACTTTTTACAACTTAGTAATAAACTCATTAACCACTTCTTTAAGTGTCCTATTTTTCTCCCTGCAAAGACTTGTGACTAGCAAGCTGAAAGTTAAAGCCCAGCAGTTCCTGCTGAGATAGAACAAAGACCACACTGCTTAATCCTCTGCTGTTAGGCTACAGGTGTTAATCACCTAAGCCAGCAGTCTTTCACCCTCAGAAAGAGCAAGAAAGTTTCTAGGACATTTTAGAAGTTATCATCAACATTTTGAAATGTTACAGTTAGAAAGCCCTGAGACCCTCAGACTTCAAAGCCATCATCACCTGAGTCCTACTCCACAACTACCTTCCCCTGGCTGGGAGGTTCCCATGGCACCAAAGCCAGACATTGCTTTGACTTGCTTTATAATAGGCTAAATGGAGTTACCATGGAACCATATGCAAACAGAATCAGCGATAGGCAAGCAAGTGTACCTGGCTTGGCTGTGGTTTGACAGTGAAGTCTTTGTGCTTTTTCTTGAGGCATCTGATAGTAATTTGTTCATTCCATTGCAACTTAGAGTTCCATTTGTTAAACAACCCTGATTTTTGGTGTAATGTGCTGATACTGAACACTTGCTTACAATTTTTGTTTACTTACAATGAAAGAAGTAGTCATTTATTCTCATTTCTGTAATTTTTGTATATGTATTCATTTCTCATGGAAACATACCTACTTGTCAAATATGTAAATTAAAGATTAGGACCATCCTAATTTTATTAGGATACAAAAATGATTATGGTGACTACTGTGCCAAGATAACTCCCAAGGAGAAGCCTTCTGGTAAGTGAACTTTTCAAGATAAAGTGCTATTTTTATTTAGATAGACTGAGCACTACAGTCACAGCCATTGGGATAACAGTATTTCAGTCAGAGAAGACTTGGAAGCAAGTGTGGTGGATGGAGTGTAAGTAAAGACACAGCACCCGAAATTGGGAGTTATAGTAAGGCAATGCTGAAGGAAACTTATCTATCTCCTTACACACAACAACCCAGGCTTCTACCTCTAGTGGAAGAGAACACTTTCCATGCAGTAAAGTGAATCTTCACAAAAGCACTGAGCCCACAAATCCAGACCACATAAATTGGGAGTTCCAAATGGATTTTTATTCACTCTGAGATCTCCTTACGTTCTTCTACTGTTTTTTTTTTTGTTGTTGTTGTTTTTGTTTTGTTTTTTTTTAATACAATACACTCTGGTTAGGGTTTCCCTCTATTCCTCCCGGTTCTCCAACTCATACCAATCTGGATCCATAACATTTCTCTCCTTATAAAACAGGTATCTAAAGAACACTAGTAAAATAAAATGGAAACATTAATAAGAACAAATTGTGACATGACCAAAAAATTTAAAATTTAAAATAGAAACAGAGACATAGATATATACAGAAATCCTGTAAAAACCCAGAAGACAAAATATTTACTCAAAGGACCTGTAAGGTTTTTTAAAATGCCCCTATTTACTATTAGGAGACAGAGAATATTTAAAGATATATTTGAGTTCACTTCCTGTTATCCATCTATTACAGGACAAGCAACCAACTCTTAAGAGTAGTTTGTTTATCATACTCATCCATTCATCCTTCTACCTTCTGATATCTTCTTCAAGGTCTTTCTTCTTATTTTAAGTTCTTATCATAACTAGGTCTTTTACTTGCTTGCTTGGAGTTACATCCATTTCATAAATTATTCCTATTATTTACAAAATCAATACCTTTTCTACTGAGATTGCAAGAAATAGTTACATAGTAGCCTTTCTCTTCTCTTTAACTGGAACTACTTAAATAATTCCAAGGTACAAACAATGGAAGAAGATATTTTCACCTTTATTATTTTTCCTAAGGAGATCAAAGCAGATTTGTCATCAGGGATCTACCTCAGAACCCTTGGAAAGGCAGGTGTGAGATATCCCTCTGGTTTTGCGTAACTGTAGAGAAACTACATATGCCCTAGTGAATATTCCTCATACAGATATAAACCTATTCTGTTCTTTATAGACCTATTCTTGCTCTCCCCTTTAGAAGTCCTCCAATTGTCATTCTTGAGAAAGGTAAAAAACAACCAACCAAACTAAAACATGACAAGCTTATTCACTCTAGTTTATTATCATTAGATTTTTATTCTTTTTCTCTTTTTTCTTCTTCTTTCTAGGCTTGGTGAACATGCAGTAAAATTTGCTTGATCTGTTTTCTTTTATGTAGGTGCTATAGGTGGCATAATTCTTTACAGACTTTAAAAGAACAATACTCTACTTCATATAAAAATACAATTAATCAAACAAACAAAACAAGGATAGCTAAATCAATCCTGTAGAATGAAAGAACTTCTTAAGGTTTCACCATCCCTGATTTCAAACTGTACTACAGAGAAATATTAATAAAAACAACATGGTACTAGCATAAAAACCACAGGTAAACCCACACACCTATATGATGGGGAAAAACATCTTTAACAAGTTGTCCTGACCTATCTGGATGTCTGCATGTAGAAGAATACAAATAGATTGATGTCTATCACCCTATACTAAACTCAAGTCCAAAGGGATCAAAGATCTCAACATAAAACTGAATATACTGAATCTGATAGAAGACAAATGGGAAATAACCTTGAATGCATTGGCACAGGAGACAACTTGCTGAACAGAGCACCAGCAGTTCAAGCACTAAAAATAACAATTTATAAATGGGATCTCATGCAACTGGAAACCTTCTTTATAGCAAAGGTCACCCTCAAAACCACATAAAGGCCGCCTACAGAATGGGAAAGATTTTCACCAAATCCACCTCTAACAGGGGGTTGACATCTAAAATATATGAAGAAATAAAGAAACTAGACATCAACAAACCAAATAACGCAAATTAAAATGTGGTACAGAACTAAACAAAGACTTCTTGACAGATGAATCTCAAGTACAATGGGATCAAAGATCTCAACATAAAACTAGATACACTGAATCTGATAGATTCACAAAGTGGGGAATAACCTTGAATGCATAGACACAGAAGACAACTTGATGAACAGAGCACCAACAGCTCAAGCACTAAGATCAACAATTTATAAATAGGATCTCATGCAACTGGAAATCTTCTGTATGGCAAAGGATACCATCAAAACAAGCAACTTTGTTCACAATAGCCAGAGACTAGAAAACAACCAAATGTCTCGCAACCAAAGAACTGATTTAAAAAAAATGTTATACATTTACACAATGAAATATTACTCAGCTATTATGAACAATGACATCATGAAATTTGCAGGAAAGTAGATGGAACTAGAAAAGGTCATCCTGAGTCATGTAACCCAGATCCAGAAAGACAAACATGGTATGTATTCACTTATAATTAGGCATGTCATAAAATACATGCTACAAACCACAGACCCAAAGGAGCTAAATAACAAAGAGGGCCCAAGAGGGTATACTTGAACCTCACTGAGAAAGGGAAATAAGATCATAGTTAAGGGAAGGATGGAGGGAGGGAACTAGGTGGGGGAGGGGGAATGGGAACAGGAAGAATCAGGTATTGGGAGGACAGAAGGAGAGTGTACTGGGAGAGACAACTGGACTGAGTGTGAGCATCTCTAAGATAAGTTAGAAATCTAGGGTAATAGAAACTCCCAAGACTCTATGAGAGTAACCGTAGATAAGACTTCTAGCAATGAGGGATATGAAGCATGAACTAGACATTTCCTATAACCAGGCAAGATTTCCAATGGAGGAATTGGAGCACCAACCTAGCCCAAAAGACCTTTGATCCATAATCTGTCCTGCCTATATGTATAGGCATAAAAGATAGAACAGAATTTGAGGGAAGGGACAATAATCAACTTGAGACCCGTAGTATGAGCAGTAGCTTAATGGTGGCGCACGCCTTTAATCCCAGCACTTGGGAGGCAGAGGCAGGCGGATTTCTGAGTTCGAGGCCAGCTCACAGAGTGAGTTCCAGGACAGAGGCAGAGGCAGGCGGATTTCTGAGTTCGAGGCCAGCTCACAGAGTGAGTTCCAGGACAGCCAGGGCTACACAGAGAAACCCTGTCTCGAAAAAACAAAAAACAAAAAACAAAAAAAAAAACACTATTTAATATTTATTATTTATGTATTTATTTACATTTCAAATGTTATCCCCTTTCCTAGTTTTCCCTCTGCAAATCCCCTATCCCATCCCCCCTTTCCCTGCTTCTATGAGAGTTCTCCCCCACCCGCTGACCCACTCCAGCCTCACTACCCTAGCATTCCCCTACACTGAGGCATTGAACCTTCACAGGACCAAGGGTCTCCCCTCCCATTGATACCAGATAAGGCCCCTTCATCTCCTACAGTCCTTCCCCTAACTCTTCCACCGGGGTCCCTGTGTACTCAGATGGTTGGCTGTGAGCATCCACATCTGTTTTGGTCAGGATCTGGCAGAGCCTGTCAGGAGACAGCTGTATCAGGCTGTCAGCAAATACTTCTTGGCATCAGCAGTAGTGTCTGGTTTTGGTGTCTGCAGATAGGATGGATCCACAGGTGGGGCAGTCTCTGGATGGCTTTTCCTTCAGTCTCTGTTACACTCTTTGTCCCTGTATTTACTTTAGACAGGACCATTCTGGGTTACAATTTAGTGATCAAGTGGGGAGGACCTCTTGTGGGTGGTAACATCTCTGGGTTGATAGTCTTGGGTTCTATAAGAAAGCAAGCTGAGCAAGCCAGAGCAAGCAAGCCAGTAAGAAACATCCCTCCATGTCCTCTGTATCAGCTCCTGCTTCCTGACCTGCTTCAGTTCCAGTCCTGACTTCCTTTGATGATGAACAGCAATGTGAATATATAAGCTGAGTAAACCCTTTCCTCCCCAACTTGCTTCTTGGTCATGATGTTTGTAGAGGAATAGAAACCCTAACTAAGCCAAATTGGTACCAGCATAGTGGGGCATTCCTATGACAGCCTGACCATGTTTTGGGGAGGACTGTGAAGGGACTTTGGAACTTTCGGCTAGAAGGTCCATTCAGTGTTAAGAGCTCTGTGGGATGTTCTGTGGGAACTTGGAAGATAATGTTGAGAACAGTGCAGAAGATGGAAGCCTGGCTTGTGAAATTTCAGAGGGAAAAATAAAGACTCTTATTAGGACTGTTGTTGTTTTGACTGTGAAGATTCTGTGGTTTTTGGTTAGCTAGGGCTGAAGAATCAGCTGTGATTAACAAGATACCAGAACTACTAAAGCACAATCTTTACATTATTGGGACTATTGATGCTGGTTAGCTAGAGCTAAGAAATTAACAGTGATTAAGAAGAGACAACATCACTGAGGTGAAATCTTCTGGTGTTTTCTTAGAGCACATAGAGGCTGTGTTCCAGAGGTAGCTGAGGTTGTACCTTGTGCTACGGCTGGACTTGGTAATGTGTAAGAGTCACCCCAAGTGATACTGGTTTTGAATGCATGAAAGGGCCATGAAGATCAGCTGAGGCTTGGCACTGTGAGAGTTCGCAGAAGGACATTGGTAAAGGTGCAGCATCAGTTGCAATTGATGACCCAAGACTGAAGGGGTCTTGCAAAGGATTTGAGGCTTGGCACTGTGAAGAGAGCCTAGGAGAGGCTATTGGTGAAGGCTAATTACAATGAAAGACAGCAGTGTTTTGGAGATGCCTGTGCTATGAGATGACCACCAAGAACAGCAGCAGCAGTGGAGTATAGGCAGCTGGAGCCTAGAAATCAAGGTTAGTGCTACAAAGGGCAGGGCTGAAAAAGTGAACTAAGCTCTTGGAAGAACACAGAAGATTGTGAGTTGAATCCCAGACATTGGACAGTCAGAGACTGATTTTGCATTTGAGTGTGACTGTGCCCTGATAATTTTCCCTCTTGAAGAAAGAAGGTATTTTAGTTAAGAGACTTTAAATTTTTAAAAAACCTTGAATTTTAAAAGATATTGGATATTTTAAAGGGATTGAACTTTTAATATATAAGACTGTGGGATTTTTAAAGTTATTTAGATCTTGGTGATGATTAAGAAAGTAAGGGTTGAGGCTTAGTGGTGATGTTTTGTGTGTCAAGTTCACAAGGAGTCAATTGTACTGGCTGGTCTTGCATGTCAACTTAACACAAAATGGAGTTATCACAAGGAAAGGAGCTTCTAGAAAGGGAATGCCCCCATGAGATCCAGGTGTGGGGCACTTTTTCAAATGGTGATCAAGAGGGGAGGGCCCATTGTGAGTGGTGCCATCCCTGTGCTAGTGTTCTTGGGTTCTATAAGAAAGCAAGCTGACCAAGCCAGGGGAAGCAAGCCAATAACATAACTCCATGGCTTTTGCTTCCTGACCTGCCTGAGGTCCAGTCCTGAGTTCCTTTGGTGATTAACAACTGTGTCTAAGTGTAAGCCCTTTCCTCCCCAACTTGCTTCTTGGCCATGATTTTTGTACAGGAATAGAAACCCTGACTAATTCAGCATTCTTCCCAGTAGTCCATAGAACTTTCACCAAAATCAGCCACATAATAAGCACAAAAAGCAAGTTCCAACAAATTTATGGAATTAATTTTGAGATTGATCCATTTGAAAGTTAAATTATCCACATTTTTAGTGATTTTCACACCTTTCCTAAGAAGTGTTCCCCTGTTGTTGGGTTTCTTTAGAGTAAAGAATGCTTGTGACACAGGGGTTTCTTAGGTTTTAATATAAATATGTTCTCATTCTTACAGCTGAAGGACTTTATAGAAATGTTCAATTTTTCATATTAATCCTCAAGGCTCTCTCACTGAATTACAAGTTCCATTGTTGCTGAAAAATCCACAGTATTAGAATTGTTCCCATTTTGATGTATATAGTTTTGGACTTTTTCATATTTTATCTCTAATTTCTCAGTATGACCATGATATAATCTTATTCTTACATATTAATGTTGTAGTTAGTGTTCTTTGAGTTTATAAACTAATGCATATTTTCTAAATTTGGGCAAGTTTGACCATTGTTTTCCCATTTTTCCTGCATTCTATTTTATATCTTCAGGGTTTGTGGAAAGCACTTGTCTGCACATTAAAAACTCTGATGCCACAAATACACATGGCCTGTTCTTCAATGGGGCAATGTTTTCATTTTCTTTTTCAAATTAAATCCTTTTCAGTCCTTTTCAGTCTTTTATATTCGTATTTCCTGGACTTTCTCTATTTCCTTTCCATAACAATCATGTCTATTTTGTTAATCTCATTCAGTATATTTTACTTAATGTTCATTATTTATTACATCCCAGTTGTCAATTTTCTTGTTTAATTGGCTTTCTCATGAGGAGAAGTTGGCATTTATTAAGAGAAAGACTGTTATGTATGTAACAGCACAGTTACTAAGAGAGTCAGAAATAGAGCATGAGAGAATGAGGTACTAAGGGTGAGCACAAACTTCTTAGAGAAATATTCTTTGATTTCTTTTTAGTCTCTAATATATTACTAAGATTTTGTCTGGTTTGTATATCTCAGCTGTATTTTCCTTTGTGTTATTAAATTTTAAAATTTAAAAAGTCTATTTCTATTCTTATATGTATTGATCTCTTTCTCTCTCTCTCTCCTCTCTCTCTCTCTTTCTCTCTCTCTCTCTCCATATATATATATATATATATATATATATGTTAGTTCCTAGAAACTAAAGGCTACAAGCAAAAGAACAGAATAAACACCTTGGAAACAAACCAAGAATAAGGGGGGGACTTGACCCACAGATTTTGATTTATTATACTGAATCTTATATACTTTATAGGTAAAGTGAAATGAGCTTTTGTAAATTGTGAAAAAAAAGAGTAAAAGTTGGGTTCATCATTTGGTTTGTCTTGAAGAATCAAATTTTCACTAAGCAAAAGGGTAAAGGCAATTGTATAGTTGGCTTGAGAGTTGAAAAGAAAGAATTTAAAGTTTAATCTTTTACACTTTGAGGTATATAATAAGCTAAGCATGCTGGTAAAAATGTCAAAGAGCAATCATGTATGAGAAGTCCAGAGTCAATTAAAATTTCAGGAGTACATGCAGAAAGTAAGATAGAGAAATGAAAAACTACACAGCTAAATGAGATTACTTGGAGCTAAGTAAAAATCCAGGAAAATGCAGAGAAAACAACACATACGAAGATACAAGTCAGAGAGAATTTGTCAGCAACATAGGAGGAAACACTAGAAAGCAATGGCCTCTTAGTAGCCAGGCAAAATAACTGTCAAAGAACAGATAGTGAGCATTCCACAAATCTAAAAATGCTGATTTCAGGAGTAGGAAGGCAGACCCAGTGCTAACCACAGACGAGTTCATAAGTATGCAGGCAGAGAATAGGTTGGTGAGATAAGCAAAAATCTCACCCCAAATTCTTGATAAGAATGGTTTCAACAGAGAAGCCAACAGGCACACAACTATCAGAGAAAGCTGATATTAAGTCTACATCATACTTCAAAAAATGATGGACACAGAGATTGGTCATCTGAAGGTTGAAATATCAGGAAATTGTTGAATATGAGTCAGAGTTTAGTAAATTGATGGGATGATGAGCGTAATCCTAGAGCAGATTAAACATTTATATGTAAAGAAGTTGCTAAACCTGAAAAGCTGAGGTCTTCCAGTAAGAGGATGTGGGCCTTTGATGGAAACATGGATAATTCATCTATAATCACAGAGAGAAAGTGGAATGAATGGAGTCAAGATGGGGTTCTTCTGCTAAAAACAAATGGTGCTAATAAATTATAGAACCCCTTTGCTTAAATATGATATTTTTTTCTCAGTGAAATAGGAGAGAGGCCTTCAGGTAAAGGAATAGGAGGAATAGGCAAGGCCTTCAGGTAAAGATGTGTGTGTTAGAGAAGGTCTTTTAAATTTATGTGCAAGGATTAAGGAATAAATCCATCATCTATTAGAAAAAAAGGAATGGGTGAGGGTGACAGCACTCAGGATGATGGAATAATGGAGAGATATCAGAGAGGACTGTGGAAGAACACAAAGGAGGCCAGACGGATGCAGGGGATATGTAAAAATAAAACAGAACAAAACAAAACAAAAACACTTCATTTGAACAGTTTGAGAATTGAGGAAACCTCCCAGGAATGAAGTCAATGAAGTCAAGTAGTTACAAATTAGGAATATAAACTTAAAAACAAGTCATAGAAAAGCAAATTGTATAATAATGAAGAATAAAGAAAAACATAAATTTAAAAGATAGAGAATTTTTTTGCTTTAGATTTAAAAAGCATAAAGAAGAAGGAGAACAAAATACTAAGACTCACTGATTATAAAATAAAAATTTAGTGCTGGGTGCCAGAAGGTCAAAGAACAATACCATCAACCTTTTGAGTTTATTTCTTAATTTAGAACTATTTTCTTAGTGAAAACTTCCACAGGACTGCAGAAGGCTAATTTTAAGATATTTAAGTACTCAGAAATACTTCTGATATGTCTGTCCTTAGGAGTCTGTGGGCCTATGTACCAGAGGAGATCTCTGACCTGGCCACCATGTGCGAGAATTCATTCAAAGAGGAGCAAGTGTGAGCAGGGACAGAATGTCACTTCCATGCTTCCATTGCTGCATTTTGCTCCACCTCTGTCTCTACCATGCCCGTTACTCCCTGATACTCCCTGATACTCCCTCTGTCTCTCTCTGTTACTCCACATCACTCTGTCACTGAATCAGGTTGAGCAGGGCCTCCAAGAGGCTGACTAGCCAGGGAGGAGTGCAGGGGATCCTCAGGAGCTCTTATGACAGAAGCTCTTGGACGTTGGAGCAGTTCTCACACACCTCTAATCCTTCTGGATAGGATTCTTATGTACAGTTTTGGGGGTGGATCAGGATCTGACAACAGATACTTTTCCTTGACTGGCTCTGAGAGCTTGGGAAAACCCTATTTGCTAGTGAGAGGGCATGGTGTTGCTCCTACAGGACTGATGGCCACACACCCCTCTGCAGGGGATTGTGGGAAGCTGTAGCTGCAACAAGAGCTAGAGGCTGAAGGGGTGTAGTCAAACACCTGTGGTCCCTTTGCAGGTGACAGTCACCTGCTAGGTCTCCTGGGTTCTAAGCCTGAGCTAGACCAGGGACCATGCTGCTATGCACAGCTCTCTGCCGCACAGGAGTTCTACTAAATTTCTTGGTCTACCAAAATAAAAGTCATATGAGATAGGAAGACTGGACAGATGACAGCCACTGGGAACATTCAGTGCCTTGCAGTAGCCAACAAGCAGAAAGTCACTGAGGAATGGATCAATACAGTCCTCTGAAGGTTGGGTGCTGCCTTTATAATCAAAATACAAAAAGTAGCAGTTCTGTGTGTGACAAGAGAGATACCCCACGTCTTATCCAATTCCCTGTAGCTCCTTCCAACACATCTCTGCTTTCCCCATGCCAACACAGCATCAACTGTTATTGTTAAGGCATCTGTTACTTCTCAAGGTAGACCATGTGACACCTCTACTCAAATGCCAAGGATTAATTTTGTTTCTCAAAATAAAAGTAAAATGTCTGAGCACTCGCTTATAAACCTGTATTGTATACATTTGGTTTCCCACCACCTTCTCCAAATCTCTGTTTTCAGTCACTACTGAAAACAAACAGGGAGGAATGATTTCCTACTGAGTTCTGTGTACCATGTTCAAACACACAGTTCCCTTTCATCTTCCCTTGATACCCTATTCTATAATGACATCAGCATCTACCCACCATTCTATAGGCAGAAAGTTTGTTCCTAGAACATCTACTTTTCCTAATATACTGTACTTATTTGCTATAATATTCTTTTAGGCAGCCTCTCTGGCAGTCCTGAGAGTCTCTGTGTTCTGCTCCAGCTTCCCAGAACATTCAGAAAATACCCAGAGAGTGTTTAATAGAGATTTATATTTGCTCCAAAGTTCCAAAATACATAAACCACATAGGAAATGAGACAAATGAGAAACACACCAATAATACTACAAAAGAAAAATAATGCTTTTATATGGAATTGGAGTTTACCACTTGACCCAATTGGGAAAAAAAGATGCATGAGGTTGATACTGAACACAAAATGTCTGTGAACATAACTGATGATGTATATTTAAAAGGATGAAAGGGTAATGTGTAGCAGTTAGTGTTCTCTTGCTATTTGTTACCCTAAAACCTGGCTGCAGTGTCCTGCATGCAGGCTAAAGGAAGCCTGCCTCTAGCTGGATTGCCAATGGCTGGGCAAATGGAGACTGGGGTTGGAGGGAACCCTTAGACTTGCACTCACAGGGCAGGAGAAGAAAGATAGACTTACCAGGAGCCAGGAGAGACAGATTAGAGCTGCAGAGGGGAGATCATCCGAAATGTAGGAATAAAGGGAAAGTGGCTCCCCAAAGAGCTGCCCAGAAATGTCTTGGGAACAAAGACCCATGGGCTTCACAGAAGGTAAAAGTAGATTTATAGGGTGTTGAGCTGGGAATACTGGGGAGAAGGGCATGCTAGCCACAGGAGACTTAGAAGTGCTCAACCACTGAGCTATTAAGGCATGTTCAAAAGAAGCTAATGTGTGGGCAGGTGTTTTTCAGTGGGTAAGCATGTGTGGTCCCCTAGGATCCAAAGCAGTGCAGGAAACCCTCACCCCTCACAGGAGTGTACAAATATATTTATATGATAAATGAAATATCTAAAATCTCAAAATAGTAAATGCCCACCTAACAAAAACAGAAATACACAGAAAAAATTGATAAAATTGGTGGATGAGGTCCACTTAGAAATGAGAACTAGGAAGTTGGATGAAGAAAACTTTTTTTTTTCATTGCAAGTCTCATAATAATAACTTATAAAACCCCATGAAAAAGTTGACTTTAACATATTGGTAAGTATTTATAATACTGTTCATCATTGTGTTAACTATTCTCTCTCATTCCATGAGCTGTGTTTTGTTAAAAGCCTGGATCAAAGTCCCGCAATAATTTAGGCGTTTTCTTATTTAGACGAACAGAGTCGTAATAAACTGGCTTACACAAATGTTTCATGAAGGGGATCCATTTACTTAAAAATAATCTATCTTTGTTCTAAATTGAAATGACATGCAAACATCTAATTGTGGTGATTATTAAAACATATATGAAACCATATTTTTCTAGTCCATAAAAATTCATCATGATTATACATTTAATTAATATAGATCTAACATGCAGTACAGGGTTATGGCTTTTGATTAGGTTAAAGGGATTTATAGATAGATTCTATGTGGTCATAACTTAGGTTTGACTTAGATTGATTTGCAAACTTCATCTCAGTCAAATGACAGGATTCTCAGGAGATCAGGATTCTAGGTTCTTAAATGCGGGAGCAAATTTGCCTCTGTTGTATAGTGACATCAGAATTCCACCTCTGTAGTATAATGGACATGTGGGGTAGTCCCAGCACAGAGGCCCACCTGAATGTTGTTGTATTTTCCTATGTGCCCTGTGACTGTGGCGCCTGGGCTTGAGATCACATCTTCAGGCTGAACTCGAGTGAGCAAATGTTCCCATTAAACAGCACACTCATCTTTATGCTCAGCAGCTTCTCAGCTTCTCCCGTGGCCGGCCCCAGCCTGTGGGTAGAGGTGAGCGTGCTCACATAGCTGAAGACTCGCTGAGGATCACAATTAATTTCACTTCCCCTAAATTGTGTTCACAGATTAAAAGATTCTTTTTCAATAACTTGTAGTCATAAACCAAGGTGCCGATATGAGAAACATATTCCCTTCACTTTACGTTTGAATGGTTGGCTATCTGTCGTGCTTTTCTCTGACATGACACCAGCAGGAGAGCCCAGAATCTTATCTTGCTCGAATTGCTCCCAAGCTATCCCTTCTCCTGCTGTCAGTGGCACACTCTGTACGGTGTGGTGCTCACATGAGCTGTTATATATCTGCCAGGAACATATCCTGGCGTCAGTTAAGATGTCTATCTCTTTAATAACAGAAACCCTTCCACTCTGTCAGCCATTTGAATCCACTCGCCTGTGGTCATTTGTATGAGGCTGCATCCATTGGTGAGGGCTGATTTCAGTCCCAGGAACAGTAAAGCACAACATGCAGGCATCTTTGTTTAGCATGCATCTAATGAACAACAACTCGGAGAAAGGATCCGTGATACATGTAACAGCAAACTTTGTGTGTGTTACAATAGTTCTCGGTATAAAGGAGGACAAGTGTTATTTGTCATTGTATTTAATCCCACTGATTAAACACATCAACCTCAGAAGTCATTTCTTCACAATTCACACATTATAATGGACAACAAATTTCATAACTGCAGCAAAAAATAATTTCCTGGTCATTACATATAGGAGGTAGGTTACAAAGTTGAGGAGAAGTGCCATGAACCAAACTTTTCCATAAACTTGATCAAGGCTTTTCTATAGATTTCTGGCAGTATCTGCAAGGGCCTTGCAATATTATACCTTAATAGAATTATTTTGGTTTGACTGAAGCTCGAACATAGTCTAACAGTGAGGATTCTAACAGGAGGTGTCTATCATTGTTTTTGTGTACTTTTCCTCAACTATGTTGTGTAATTGGCTACTTGCATAAATCTTTTTTTTTTTTTTTGATTTTTTGGAGACAGGGTTTCTCTGTATAGCCCTGGCTGTCCTGGAACTCACTCTGTAGACCAGGCTGACCTTAAACTCAGAAATCCACCTGTCTCTTACTTGGGTAATCTTACGGAAGATGAGAAGTTAGCTTGTTGTCCATTCCTCATGGTAAATTTAGCATAGGCCACTATAAACAGAGATGTGGGCATCAAGATAATTTAGGCTCTAGTGCAGACCTTTAACAAGCTTCCCAAATCCCTAGACTCCTCCAATCTACTTCCACAAATCACCATGTGCTAGATTTATGATGCAGGTGGATTTTCTGATAAGTATGCAAGCAAACCTTTTGTATCAACCTCTGTGCTTCCCCATAAGCATCTGTCCAGGTACGGCAGCATCTGTTCACAATTGGGCAGCCTGGGCACCAGCTTAGGAGGATGATTTCCAGGGCAAATCCATCATCCATAACAACCTTGGCCAGTGATCTGATGTCTGGAATTCAGTGGGAACTGTAAACTTTATCTCAGTGAAAGTCAGAAAAAAATTCACCACCCTTCTTTCTGCCTGGAGGACTCTCATTGCTGAGTAAATAACTACAGCAGGTCCAAAAAGAAGGAACTATTTATCCTCCTAGGAAATACCCTCCTATAAGCAAGTACAACTACATTTTAGAGTGTTCCAAAGAGTCATCCAAGGGCACTGTGGTACACTGGTGGTGTCTCTTCAATGAGTAAAGGTCTCTATAACCTTCTAAAACTGTAAATGGCTACATTTTACAGGACGAAGATGCTTAAAGTACTCTAACATGCTTAATGCATGAATCTGTAAAAGAAGTAGTGTTGATATTCACATGGAAAAAATGTCATGTTCTTAATTGTTAGGAAAGCTTGAAATGGGGAAATGTTTGATAACATCAGACTTGTCCTTCTTCTGGCAAATATGCTCTCAACCTACTGATACTTCTTAGACTTGTTTATGATTGTTTGGATATATGTGCTGACTCCTTAGTTTTAGAATTAATTAATCAATCAATTCAGTCAGTTCTGTTTGTCATGCTACCCTGGACATGAATGTATTTCTGATCCATGTAGAAACATGCTAAAGCACTTCTGAAAAGTTGGGTGAGGGTCAAATCTGGAGCTACTTGCTTGGGGACTTCAACTCATAGGATTCCACACTGCTAGTTCTTGAGTCCTCAGTCCAGAAAAGGGAGTAACAATCAAATCATAACGAGATTGAGATCATCTATATGAGGCACCACCCATTCATTACGCAAACTTAAGGTGGTTGAAGGCAGAGTAGTTGACAATTGACCCTTACTCTACTAGCTCCCTGGGTCAAGGCTATACTTCCCTAACACTGAACACGCCAGAGAGCAGTCTCCCCCTCACTTTAGCTTCCATTACTGCTTTCCAATGATGTGACATTCACATTGAGAACCTTTTCCCAGAAGACTTAAGTACAAGAGTGGAAAGTGGAGGTGTCTGAGACTGCTCTGCCTCCTTCCATGATAATCAAGAGGATAAACCATGAGCAAATGTTTCTGGCCTACTGGTTCTACTGAGGGAACCCAGGTGGAATCCCAACTTTTCCTCAACTTTCATAAAAAAATTTCATATTTGTGAGATCATTTTCTACTAACTTCAAATCCAGACAACTTACTCAAATGTTTCTTAATTCCAGAATCTACACATGGGCATCCTTACCCTCTAGAGCAAAAAAAAAAAAAAAAGATGTTGGTCTGTTTTGTTTCATGAAAAGTTTTCCATATTGTATAAGCTTACCTTCTTTTTTTTTTATTCGATATATTTTTTATTTACATTTCAAATGATTTCCCCTTTTCAGGCTCCCCAATCCCTAAAAGCCCCATAAGCCCTCTTCCCTCCCCCTATTCTCCCATCTACCCCTTCCCACTTCCCTGTTCTGGTATTCCCCTATACTGTTGCACTGAGTCTTTCCAGAACCAGGGGCCACTCCTCTGTTCCTCTTGGACATCATTGTGGATTATGTCTTGGGTATTCCAAGTTTCTAGGCTAATATCCACTTATTAGTGAGTGCATACCATGATTGATCTTTTGAGACTGAGTTGCCTCACTTAGTATGATGTTCTCCAGCTCCATCTATTTGTCTAAGAATTTCATGAATTCATTGTTTCTAATGGCTGAATAGTTACTCCATTGTGTAAATATACCACATTTTTGTATCCATTCCTCAATTGAGGGACACCTTGGTTCTTTCCAACTTCTGGCTATTAGAACATAGTGGAGTATGTGTCCTTATTGCATGCTGGGGAATTCTCTGGGTATATGCCCAGGAGTAGTACAGCAGGGTCCTCTGGAAGTGTCATGCCCAGATTTCTGAGGAACCACCAGACTGATTTCCAAAGTGGTTGCACCATCTTGCAATCCCACCAGCAGTGGAGGAGTGTTCCTCTTTCCCCACTTCCTCACCAACACCTGCTATCTCCTGAGTTTTTAACCTTAGCCATTTTGACTGGTGTGAGGTGAAATCTCAGGGGTGACTCTAACTAAACTTACCTTCTTAATCTCCCATTTCCTCCTTGAGTTTCTGTGGGTAGAGTATATCTTATTCAGTAGTCTGTCTGAAGCATATAGCATAGGATCTGAGATGCAACTGATTTGACACAAATAAGTATAAAATAAATTACTGAGACAGACACGTAAAGATATTTAAAGAAGACAAGTTTTCAAATGATAGAATGTGCCTTAGCATTCTGACTTCAAAGTAAATAAATAATTGAAATTAAAAAATATTTGCATTTGTGTATTTAATGTCATTCTTTTAATAAAATATTAACCAGAAGTTATTTAGTAGGATATCTGTTGAATAAACTTGAGACATTCCTGTCACAGAGTATCATGGAGCCACAACAATAAGTAACTTGGAAATGTACATAGATAGCTGTATAAAGGGGTAGGTTATTGGTGTTGTAGATATTTCAAATGCACGCTATATAGAGCAGTGTGCAGGTCACAATGCTATTATTGCTAAACCATGCTCAGTTATTAGAGGAAAAGAGGTAGAGTCAGGAACATGGGGAAGAGAAGTTAAGTAGAGTGACACAGGAAAAGGCTGCTATCGGATGCAGTCTACAGAAGGTGGTCTCTCCTAAACATGAAACATGAAGAAGACATGGATACATGTGTGTCTCTTATTTTCTTATTCTTATTTTACAAATAGTTTGAGCAATAACTTTCAAGAAGGAACTAAACGAAACAATACTCAATGCTCACTCATCTCACTGCTTTATGGTTTACTGTTCTACTTGTGCATTTGTTAAAGAAACATGCTAATACAAGACCCACACACACAGTAATTTCTTCAGAATAATGTGAGAATGGATTCAAATACACACCCTACTTTTTTTGTTTAAAATTTTTTTTATTTGATATTTTTTATTTACATTTCAAATGATTTCCCCTTTTCTAGCCCCCCCCTCCCCGAAAGTCCCGTAAGCCCCCTTCTCTCCCCCTGTCCTCCCACCCACCCCTTCCCACTTCCCCGTTCTGGTTTTGCTGAATACTGCTTCACTGAGTCTTTCCAGAAGAAGGGGCCACTCTTCCTTTCTTCTTGTACCTCATTTGATGTGTGGATTATGTTTTGGGTATTCCAGTTTTCTAGGTTAATATCCACTTATTAGTGAGTGCATACCATGATTCACCTTTTGAGTCTGGGTTACCTCACTTAGTATGATGTTCTCTAGCTCCATCCATTTGCCTAAGAATTTCATGAATTCATTGTTTCTAATGGCTGAATAGTACTCCACTGTGTAGATATACCACATTTTTTGCATCCACTCTTCTGTTGAGGGATACCTGGGTTCTTTCCAGCATCTGGCAATTATAAATAGGGCTGCTATGAACATAGTAGAGCATGTATCCTTATTACATGGTGGGGAATCCTCTGGGTATATGCCCAGGAGTGGTATAGCAGGATCTTCTGGAAGTGAGGTGCCCAGTTTTCAGAGGAACCACCAGACTGATTTCCAGAGTGGTTTTACCAATTTGCAACCCCACCAGCAGTGGAGAAGTGTTCCTCTTTCTCCACACCCTCTCCAACACCTACTGTCTCCTGAATTTTTAATCTTAGCCATTCTGACTGGTGTAACACACCCTACTTTTAAATTTCATTGTCACCTGTGTATGTTTCAGGTCACGAAATCAAAATAGACATGACAAAAAAACACGTTTATGCCACAGTCCTGACCATTAATATGTCTTCCAGCTTTCTTTGCCTTCAAAGGTAGAAGTGGCATGTTTTAAGTGTTATAATAGAGTGAAATAACCTTCTAGTTATTGTCTCAGTTCTTGGACTCATGCTGGGCAGCTGCAGGCTTAATAAATGTTTATTGACTACCACACTCAGTGAAAAACTATAAGACTAAAGACAAAAAAATCAATTAAAAAGGAAAGAAACATTTAATTCTCATGGGGAGGAATTTTTATTGAAATAAAATTTTATAACCCAAAGTAAATACTCTTTTTGGTACTCAACTCTGTCCTGCCTGTGACTATGTGCAGTGTGGTAGTATTTCCTGAGCATTATCTTCATCTGTTAGCATCCCAGCAGGTGGCTGTGAATAAGAAACATTTCTCTGAACACCTAAGTGAATGTAGCAGTTCTTTCATGCACAAAAGTAGACATTCCTCTACAGTTTAAAATCTTTCTGTTGATAGCCCTTCTAGGAGGAATAAGGTCTATCTAATCAACAATTAGATAAGGCTATTTTCATTATCCAATAACATGACTAATTTAAAGTATCTTAATTTTTATCATTGCACTATAGCAAAAAGATTTTTTTTTCCAAATCAGTTTCCAGATTGAGCTGACTCAAATCCTCAAAATCTTTTCTTCACATTGTGGATTTTACTAACACTGTTGATTAACATGATCTGATATAATCTGCACTATAGTGCAGTCTCCAATATAAAATTATGAATTATGCAATTACATACTATCAATCCATACAAGACCTCAGAATGATTCTGTTTGGCATGTCTATGGTCATTGCACATCTCTTTGTATTGCAAGAATCACCTTAATATTCAATTGTTAAAATCGACCTGTTCTACAAAGTCCAGTCAAATGCCGCTTCTCCTTCAGGCTCAATTCAATCTCCTTAGTCACACAGGGATTCTTTATTCTTTTGAAATTCATAATATGGGTTATTTTTGCATTTGAATGTAGCTTTGTATTTTTCAATATGTTTCTGCCTCTTTGTTTCCTTTGATTCTGCTGTTATGTTACCCTCTTTCCAACACCCAATGATGTTAATCAGATGCATTCTGTAGATGAGTACTTTTGCCAAGTAGTGAAGAATCATAGCAAATATGGAGGTGTCTTTGTTCTTAAGAAGCTCACTGGATGTATTTGCCATTCATTGTTATCTGGTGTATGCTGAGCAGACTCACAGTAACAGGATGAATACAACTTTGAGCTAAGTGACGTAGTTGTGTTTATTTCTGGACTTTTCACTTACCGGACTGCTATTCGTGTATTAGAACTAGTCAACATTATCTGTATTGTCAATAATAAAATATTAATCAATGATGCCTGGTCCAAATCTCTACAATTTATCATTGCATACTTTGGTGTATACCCTCTTTTGAATGCCCATGTTCACTCACTAATACCAAAATGCATATAGAGAGTTTACAAAAGATTCTCACATAGTAAAAACTGAAAAGCAACATCAGTCACTAAATCTGATGTCTGGCTCAAAGTTTTCTTCCAAAATGACAACTCTAAGAATGCTAAATCTATTGCATTTATTTTGTATTATAGTTATCAGTGTGTGTGTGTGTGTGTGTGTGTGTGTGTGTGCACATACATATGCAGCTCCTGGAATGAAACTCAGGCCATTGGGCACAGGAGTAAACACCTTTATCCAGTCAGCCATTTTGGCCATCCAGATCTGTTGAGGGACAGGTATTGGTGTCATTTATCTAGAAATGTTCATGTCATTTATCGTAGAAATGGTGAAGAAAAGAAGACTCCTGAACTGGATCACCTGTGAGATGGTACTAGCCATTAGTACTTTAGATATTTGATCTGTGCCGTGAAGCAGTAAGTTCTAGCTATAACTGCATTTTAAAGCTTTTCATTGGAAAGCCGCTCACTCATTAATTCATAGCCAGTAGTGTAGAATGAGCTTCTTGGGGTGAGCAATACAGCTCGCCTGTCTGTATGAGCTCTGATATCCATTCCATTCTTAGCAGCACTCTGTCCCTCCCTGGCATCCTGTGCTCCATCTTCGGAGCTAATCCTTACTACCCACTTATGGCTATCATTGGTTAGAGGTTCTCAGAATTCTATACTGGCTTTATCTTCTGAATTTATTTTGTGCAAAGGCCAGAAAAATCTCTCAGATAACTTTATTATACACCATTTTAATGGTTACTTGACAGCTTTCTCTTGTTCACGTCATGATGTCTAGTCACCACTGTGGAAGGGCTAGCTCAAATAGTTCTCCAGTCTGCTTCTCCACTTACACTCTGGCCTGGCTTAAGCCTGTGCTGCTGTCTTTTCCCACAGAGGTGGTGGACGAATCCAGTGGGAAAGTGGTTTTGTGAAGTGGTACAATTAGAGGACCATGGTGTGCGAACCACTCAGTATGCCTGTCTTGATAGAGAACAGTGAGTAGATGGTGGTGTGGGGCAGACAGACTGAAAGAAGTAAGAAACAGGAACCACTGAGACCAGGAGGTGAGCAGGCATGTTCTGCTGATATAAGTGATTCAGAATGAGAATTTTCAAGGATGAATAAAACATTTTAGCCTATGTATGTAACAATCAGAAATTATCTTTCCTGCGATGTGGTAATAATAGCTGAGAAGAACATTTAGACCTCTGGTGCAACTTACTTGCCAGAGTGTCCCCACCACCAAACAACTTTAGGCCTCACTTTCCCCATGTTCTTCCATGGGTCCTGCTGGTGTCCCAACACTGAATTTTTTTTTCTCTACACCCTTCCATGATGACTTTCTCACACAGGCCCCTTTTATGAAGTACTCTATCAAAGACCACTAGCAACAGATAAAAAGACACTACAAACAACACCCTAATATAAGTACATCTGTCTACTATTTGAATTTCCAATTGTTCTAGTTCTAGGAACCTGTCCTATTTATATTGATTCTGGGGCAATCAATGGAAAGGTCACCAGTGTTTTCAAAGCTCCAATGACTCCAGAATTTTATGTGTTCCCTATTCACCCAAGGGAGGAAGCCACCAAAGGAAAGGTATCAAAATATGATACTGTAAGTGATGGAGAAATTCCTACAGAAAAAATTAAAAAAAAAAAAAAGATCAGACTACACTTGCAATGCTGTCGAATGCCCCACATTTAAAGATGTGTTTCTATACTTCAATAAATATTTATATTTGTGGTCAAAGTCTATAAACTTTACCTTGAGCCACAATTCTGTGTCGGCCAGAGCTCAGTCAGTTTACTGTGTGATCTGGAACCCATGTATCACACTTCTTATCACACTTCTTACTGTGATGTATGGGATCCAGGACTCTCTGAGAAGGGAGCAGAAGGTGATGACATCAAAAAAGGAGCAAGGCTTAGGGCTGGAGTATGGGTAGGAACTTGAGACAGGTAAAACAAAGGAATCTGAGGAAACTGAGGTTCAATCTGATTAATAACCTACACAATCACTAATGGTCAAGAGAAATAGGAGAAGTATGTGGTAGGAAAATAAGACACTGCAGAAAAGTGTTGTCAAGCCTGACAACCTGAGTTCTAGTCCAGGACACACCCACCCCCTGTATTGCCCCGCTGTGTCCCTGTCTCATCTCTATATCTTCATCTATTTTCTGTAACCCACATAGTCCAAGTAAATGTTCCTATGTATGTAGTTTTAGGTTCATTCACTAGAGCCTGGGCGGCCTATAAGTGGCCATACTCCCAAGAATAAATCTCAGTCTTCAACAGCACCAACAACCATGAGCTCTTCAGTTAGATTTGGGGCCTCCTGAGCCTCCTGCTCACTGGGACTTTTACAGGCCTTATACTGTACAGGTCAGGTGAAGGTAACTACAGGTAATGTTAAGTGGTCATGTCTAGGAAGCAGCATCTCACAGACCCCACTCCATTCTCCAAATATTTCTATTTCTACCCCTACCATGATGTTCCCTTAGCTGGTCTACTTCTTCTCTAGGTTCTCAGATATCTGAAAAACACATACAACTCAGGTGCCCTTGTATATGTCCTTTCTGCTACCTTTTTGACAAAGTCTCAACTTTTCTGAACAAGTACCCATGAATTCAGAAGACAAACAAAACCTAACAAGCACCAGGCTATGGAAGGTCACAAGCCTCAAATGTCTTCATCAATATTTGCTGATCCTGTGAAATGTTCAGGGCACTGTGCCAAGAATTTAATCATGTACTGTTCACTTAACCCTCCACTCATTTAAGGCCATTGTGTTCACATCTATACAGATATGAAATTGGAGCTAGAAAGTTTAAGCAACTTGACCTCAAACACATCCACAAAGTCTAAATATGGATCACTTGGACTATTGATAAATTCATATAAGAATCATATTTCAAAACTTATCATTCATAATCAAAATGCAGATTTATAGGAAATTCTTTCTTTTGTTTTTATAAAATTCTTTGTAGAATCTTGAATAATATATAAAATATTAATATACTTCCAACATGAAATAAAATATCAATTCAAAGTTTAGAAATTTTGCATCAAATTTATGAGTATACATACATCTGTTTCTTATCATAACATAGTTACAGAGGATTAACCCATAGTTAGTGATAAACAATTTGACATATAAATTATGTTTCTGAGCTCCTAAACCTCTAACATATACTGTCATCTTGAAAAAGGTTACATTTTTCCTCCTTATTAAACATAATTCAATGGCTTATCTCAAACACCATTCTCTTGGAAAACAATGTTTGTGCCCAGCTCCTCACAAATACTGAGGATTTTTCTCTACTTATAGTCAAAATCTTCTTTCTTAAGCTATTCAGTATCCCCCAGGAGTTCACCAAATACTTGCTTAGGTCTTGTGCACTTGAATGATAATATTATTGTTTCCTTAATCATATTTTGGTCATTGCAACTCAAATACCACAGTCTTTAATTCATTTCCGTGTTTCTCAAAATCAATACTAGATGTCTATTATCAGGGCTCCTTCATATGCATTCTTCTCTACGCAGCACTTGCCCCTGGGTGTTGAAATTGAGTGTTAAATGTATATTCTACCACATTTCCCATCTTGAAAGCCAGGACAATTTCTTCCTAACCTCTGTTTTATTAGCACTTAGTCCAGGTCCAGACCCGGAGAGTGAATATTCAAAGATAACTGCAGCATATTGAATTGGTCTTTACACCTTTCCTATTGATGAGGGCAGCTGAGAGCATGCTGTCCTTTGACTCAGTTATATCAGTAGATGTAGCTTTCTCTCACTCACATAAAACAGGTCACATTTGTCAAGGCCAGATATTCAGAATACTGATAGAGAAATTTAAGCTATCTGTATTGCTTGACCATATTAGTTTCTCCTCATTCTTGAAACAACTCCATCATCAGAAAGTGGTTCTTGCTACAACTATGGCCCTGTCATTGGAGTCTGAGAAAGACAGTGATGGGGTAGCATTTTATTAAGCTACCTTGTGCAGTGGATGCTCTTTCACTTCTGTGATACATCTTTAACTACACGGGTTATTTTCAGCTCTAGCCAAGTTTGCTTACAATGTACTTATTATGTTTTACAAATGTGTTTCATTCATTTACTCACTTTAGAATTATTAATGGATGCTGATCTGCGGGTGTTTTGTGATTCATTTATTTGTCTCCACGTTTCTACTTTCTTGGTAGTAAAAATTACATATATATATATATATATATATATATATATATATATATATATATATATAACTCATTCTGAGAATTAGCTCATTGTATATTCAGGAATAAGTCAACAGGGATCAATAGACACATTAATGAGTTCTTTTGGTGAACACAATTTCTAGTTAATTTTTGCAAAACATGTGGGAAAACATAATTTGTAGTTTTCTCCTCATATATCAAGGAGAGACACACAAGAATGCGGAGAGCAACTGAAAACCAAGAAGACTGAGAGCACTGCTCACAATGAATGTATAGCCCAGGAAGGACCTTTGCTGCGGATATGCAGCAATGGAGCACAGAGAACAGGAAGAGTCAGAACCCAAAGGCAGAGGGAGATGTATATTGAGGTCTGAGTGGCCATCCTATGAAGATCCAGCCTACATAACTGGAAAGTACTGTTTCTCTTCTCGTAGGAACAGATGAATGAAGGTACACAGATGGAAAAACACAGGTCATGAGGGTGACCACAGTACCTATACATGCCCCTAAGAAGTAGTTCTAGAGTTTACCTGGAGGGCCAAATAGTATTCTCAGGGTTAGACATGTTTTCAGTTACCTCTTGGACCCACCATGGTGAAGCCACCCTTACGTTTATCAGAAAGATCTCCCTGAGCTGTCAATCATTCAGCTCCTGGTTGTGATGCTGATGTTAGTAAGTGTACCATCTGAATAAGTGTATTCACTATGTAACTTTCAAGAAACCAAATATTATGGAGGTAAATTGATATGTTCAGGATACCTGTACTCTATAGATATGAGAAAAAATCACAGTATTCTTAGCTTCAGGATTTATGTAATATCAGTATTTTGTATCCATGTGGGCCAACAGGTGATTGAGACACAGGGCAGCATCTGTAGTCTCATTTACTTTCTCTGTGTTTTCCCAGTGATCAGCAGGTGACCACAACATTAGATTCCTAAGCTTTCAGTGTGATTTGCACCCCTGGCTATGACTATGATATGTTATCTAAATTGAAAAGACTGAAATATACTAGTACTTCTCTGGAGATTCAGGCGCAACCAGGATTGGACAAGCTCTCAGTTGGAACCACTTGAGGACAAACCAGTATTTGGCCTGAGTCTTAAGGGTGCCATAAAGGAAGAATTTTTTAATAGAATGAGATGATATGTGGCTATGATTTTTAAAGAAACGTGTGATCATTTATCAATTAACACAGAACAAAGTGAATCTGAGCATATCATAAATGAAGTTTCTGACATTGTCAGCAGCTGACTAAATGCTGTCACCTGAACTAACCATCCAGTGTCTCACTTTTTCCTTAGAACAAGAGTTGATAGCATGGTTATGAGTCTGCCCTTCTAGAAATACTTTCTCACCTGATTTCTGAGACAAAACAAACTAAACAACACTTTGATTGTTACACACTATTCATGCTCAAAGTTTTCAGCTTCTGCTTTTACTACACCTCTAATGTGTGTTTCATTTTTCTCAGTTCTTCACTGTCTGTGTTCAAATGGTTATACACATATACACAAACAGACACACACACTAATGTCTCTGACTGATCTTAAATGTCTATAACTTGTCTAAATATAGATTTTTTTGCAAGCTTTAACTGCATATTAAAATCATCTGTACTTGTTATCTTTTTATCACTCTTGTGATAAAATGCCTGATAAAGGTTACTTCACAAGGGAGATATGTATTTGGCTCATGGTTTAAGGGAGCAGTACAGGAAGGCATGTTAAGTAGGCAGCAGAGTGCACTGGACAGACCTGACTGCATCCATAGTCAGGAAGCGGAGGGGCATAAGAACTTCTCAGATCAACTTTTACTCAGTCTATGGAACAGTGCTCATCAAATTCAGTGTGGGTTTCACCCATCAATATCCCAAATCCATAAACTCCCTCCTGCTCAAGCTCAGAGGTTCACTTCCCAGGTATTTCTAGAACCTTTCAAATTGACAGTCAATATTACCAGATACAGGACATAATCATCTTTAACACCCCTGCTTCATACTTACCAGGCATTTCACACTTGCAATGGCTATAATAGAATTTTTCACATTCACATTAACACTTCCTCCATCTGGTTTCCTTAGTAAGTTGAATTTCCCTTTCAACTGGTCAAGTTAAAGGTTTCTAAGATTCCCTACTTTGTTTTCTCCCAAATCTGAGGGAGAATTACAAATGCATACCTCATTCCCAAGTCTTGATACACACCTTCTTTTACCGCTACTATCTTATCTTCTCAAACAACTCCCTGGATCTCCTAATTTTGTATCTTTAAAGTCTATTTTCTATACTTTGTTAAGCATAGAAAAGAGAAACACAATTCCAGGAGCCTGAATCTTTCCTGAGAATCGGCAACTAGATGTTGAATTTTCACACTTCTTCCCTCATAGAATTTCTGTTATTTCTGTTCTTCTAGAGCTTTAACAAAGGAAAAATTGAGTTTCAAATTTCACAAGTAATACTTGATTATGGCTGAAGCAGGATGCAAATTTTTAACTGTAGATTTTCTTAAAGATGCTGCAGTATTTTCCGACTGAACTTCTCAGGTATGTAACTAGCACATTTTAAACTTAGTGTTTTGGTTACGAGATTTGATTCATAGTCTGTGTGAGCTCCAAAAGATTTGCATTTTAGTCAAATGTGTGTAAATCAATTCAGATCAATGCAGGAAAGGGACATTTATTTAAAGAAAGTGCAGAGTAGATCCCCTCTAAAGACTTAGCTTACCAATTGAGTCATTACACTCTCAACATCTACTTTCAAGCCATGATCTCGGTTTGTGAGGTTTACTAATCACAAAGGGCTCCATAGCTATAGACTTCTCAAGCTTAAACAGTGGGTCTGACTTAATTATTCTTTTGGGTATAAACAGGTTAATTATAATATCACTGTGAATTGGTTTCTTAATTGGCACATCTGTGACTAAATCCTCCTGAGGTGGCTTACATTGGTCATAGTTATACAACATCCCAATATTGGGATCTGGTAAATAAATAAAGCATACCTCTATCCTGGTAAACTTGTTCTAGATTTGTATAATATGGAATAATATAAGATTGTACAAAACAAATAAAGTTACATTCTATAGCATTTTAAGTTAAATGAGTCTGATATGTTTCTCCATGTGGGTATGGGTTAGGGACTTAAATTAAAAACCTGAAAGTACCCAGAATCTCTAGACACTTAGCTTAGTTGCCCATAGCACATGACTCCCGTTATGACAATAATGAGAGTTGCTTTTTGGGGGAGAAAAATCCACTCTAGTGATGAGGTGCTGCAGATTATATCCTCCTGTCTACTCCCAAGCATCCACGTACAATACTATTTAACTCATAAATAAACTAGTCTATCTGTAAAAATTCCATCTATCTCTAGATTTATAATGAAATCTATAGTTGCATTTCCAAGTAGAGAGAAAAAGGCTCATGAATATTAATAAACAGCTAGAGAGAGAGGAAAAGAGAGAGAGAGAGAGAGAGAGAGAGAGAGAGAGAGATGTATGAGTGCATGTTTACATTCTTGGAGAAATAACTATATCCAGGAAGAACATACACATATAAACAGGTGAGCTTTGGTATAGTTAAGTGTACATGGACAGCTTTAAACAAAGTACAGAAATATAAATAAATTAAAATTAGAATTTAATGTTAAAATGTGTAGATAGTTTGAACTTTTATAATACTCCTGCTTTTATACTAAGTCAAATGTAAATGAAAATGCCATATTTTTCTTCATTTTTTAGAGTTTAGTTTTGCTAATTGCATCCCTATGGTACAGGTAAGTTAGTTGTTCTCTGTATTTCCTATTTTGTCAATCTAGTGCTATGAAAAGCTTTATGTTGTATCTCCAGGAATTCGCACACACATTGGCATATAAGTCTCTTCAGGACCAACATTTCCACTTTACTTTCTTTGGAACAATTGTGTTTGCCTCTCTCAGCACCCTGACTATGATGGACAAAGCAAAACCCACAAGAAGATGGGCTCCACTCAGGAAACACAGACAGAAATGCACATCATACATGTGTCTCTAACCTGGAAGTTTTGAGTAAAAGCAGAATGAACACAAAGTTGCTCAGCATAGACTCCCTCAGCATAGGCTGCCAGAATTAACAGGAGTTGGAACATTCCTTTTAATTAAGGAAAATTAAATTAAATAAGGCTGAAAATTAAGGCAGAAAAATCTTTTGTGATCAAACTTAAAAATTTGTCATGTAAGACTTACTGGGCCAATGGCTAGAAAGATGGCTTCATGGTTAAAAGCACACACTACAACAAGAAGCGTGTACCAAAAGGAGCATGCCATGGCTGTCTCCCGAGGGGCCCTGCCAGAGCCCTACAAATACAGAGGCAGAAACTAGCAACCAACTATTGGACTGGGCTTGGGGTCCCCAACGGAGGATATTGAGGGTGGTCCGGAGGAGCTGAAGGGGTTTACAGCCCCATGGGAAGAACAACAATAGAGAATCTGGAGGAAATGGACAATTTCCTTGACAGATACCAAATACCAAAATTAAATCAGGACCAAATAGATCATCTAAACAGTCCCATAACCCCTAAGGATAGAAGGGGTCATAGAAAGTCTTCCAACCAAAAAAAGCACGGGACCAGATGGCTTCAGTGCAGAATTCTATCAGACCTTCAAAGAAGACCTAACACCAATATTCTTCAAACTATTCCACAAAATAGAAACAGAAGGAACACTACCCAATTCCTTCTACGAAGCCACAATTACGCTGAGTTTTTGATCTTAGCCATTCTGACTGGTGTGAGGTGAAATCTCGGGGTTGGTTTGATTTGCATTTCCACATTGAGTCTTATAAGTAATGAAGGCCTGCTTTGTATGAGGAGCATGGAATCCATAGTCTTTGGTGTCTGCACAGGCTCTCACTGTCAGTCTCCCTGGTGCTTCTGTCTTTCTGGGAAAGGGGGACAAAATACTCAAGGGAGTCAATATGGAGACAGAGTATAGAGCAGAGACTGAAGGAAAGGCCATCCAGAGACTGTTGCACCTAGGGATTCATCCCAGATACAGTCACGAAACCCCAACACTATTGTGGATGCCAAGAAATGCTAGCTGAAAGGGGCCTGATACAGCTGTCTCCTGTGAGGTCCTGCAGGAGCCTTATAAATACAGAGGCAGATGCTGGAAGCCAACCATTGGACTGAGGGTGGGGTCCCCAATGGAGGAGTTAGAGAAAGGACTGAAGGAGCTGAAGGGATTTGCAACCCCACAAGAAGAACAACAATATCAACCAACCAGAGCTCCTGGAGCTCCCAGGGACTAAACCATCAACCACAGAGTATACATGGCTCCAGCTGAATATGTAGCAGAGAATGACCTTATTAGTCATCAGTGGGAGGAGAGGTCCTTGCTCCTATGAAGGCTCAATAGATGCACCAGTGTAGGGGAATGGAGGCCAGGGAGGCAGAAATGGATGGGTAGGTGGAGAAACACCCTCATAGAAGCAGGACAAGGGATTTCTGGGAAGTGGGGAAACCGGTAAAGGGGATAACATTTGAAATGTAAATAAAGAAAATATCCAATTGATAAAAGACAAAAGGGGCTGGAGATATGGTTCAGTAGTTAAGAACACTGAATGCTCTTCTGAAGGTCCTGAGTTCAAATCCCAGCAATCACATGGTAGCTCACAAACATCTGTAATGAAATCTGATGTCTTCTTCTGGAGTGTCTGAAGACAACTACAGTGTACTTACATATAATAAATAAATAAATCTTTAAAAACATAAGACCCAATGTGATGCAATGCTGTTTATGTTTTGTTCAGAAAATGAGAATATGACAAACAAAACTTTTACATATTCAGTAAAGATGATATGGTTAGCTTGAAGTACAGATGATATACTCTCTGGGTTAAAGCTAGCAAAGACAAGTATATTTACTGCTGTTTCTGTTTTGGGTATTTTTTTATCTTACATTAAGCTTTTTTTTTATTACAAAAATAAGGGTTGTTGGTATGTGACACTAGTATCTACCATTTACCAGAATGAATATCCGGGCTATGGACATTTGTAATTCAATTCAGATGAGCTATCAAAGAAAGGCATCTGTGTGGTTGAGGGCACAACAATGAGGAAACAGGAATTCTAGAACCTGAACTTCAGATTTTAGGGTTGCACAGCTGCCTTCATAGAGTCTGTATGGTCCCTAGTGTTAGATCATGTTGGATGCAGGAAATGGAAGCCCTGCTGGAATTTTTTTTTTTTCTGTTTAATTCAAACCTTCAAGGAGTGGGAAATACAATGTCACCGTTTGGGCACAGTAATATAACCGACCATGTTTTCACACTGAGGAAATAATTGTGCTGCTATGCAAGCCTGACAGTTTAGAACCACATTCTACTAACTTCAGTGTGACATTGTTTTGAGTATTTTAAAAATAAGAGTTAACTGACATCAGAAATTCTGAAGTCACAAAGAAGGATGTGGGGAACCCCAGGATCCTTTGGCTTGGCTATGCATTCTCCAGTAGGGTATTATTCACAGACATTACTAGATGGACTAGGTGGATTTAAAATAGAACAGTTGAAAATTCGAAGAAAACATGATGGGCAGATTGTTGGTGAGGGAATAGGGTATAGGTTTAATCAACACACATTACACACATGTATGAAGTTTGTGTATCTGTACCTTATTTAATGTTCGATTTTAATCAGGATTTAACACTGCCTTCATGGCTCACAGCTTGCTTGTGCGCACAGGAGAGTACAACTTCCTGGCCCCCATAATCATGTGACCAACTGCAGTGACGGTAATCCTCAAACATCTGTACTGTGGTTCTCATGCCACGGGAACCCCTCCCTAACACAGATGATGTCACAAGGCTCATGTTCTTCCCACACAGGCCATCATGTAAGGTAGATATTTCTTTTTTATGATGTGTTAATTAGATGTCATCAGCTCTCATCTTAGACACCATAGGCTCATAAAGTTTACAGGTTTATGAGACTTTAATTTAATTCTTTATTATTTGTAAGTGGAGAGCGGCAGCTGTGAAGACATGAATAGTATGTCAGATCACAGGCCACAGGGACTGCAGGGGAGTTAACTGCCCAGTGTGAGTGCTGAGAACTACTCTTGGGTCACCTCAAAGCAATCTTAAACCCCAAGCTAGCTCTCCAGCCCCAATGATTTATGACATTCTAGTTCTGCTTCTCCTTCTCTTTATTTCTGGACAGTTCCTATGGCTTGTTCTCTGCACGTGCTGCCCATGGATGGACATGTGTAGTAAATACAAGATCAAGATGCAGTTCTTCATTTTATTGACTAGTTTCTGTGATATTCATGATGGCTCTGGAGATGACTGACATATTTTACTTTTCATATTATATTTATGTCTTGAAATGACTTTGGTGCATTTTAGCGCAGTATATTTAAGTGAGTTTGAAGTTTCTTCTATCTTCTGCGCCAGCAGCATCTCTTGGAATTGTCTGAGATTTTTCCTTAACAAGGCTCAAGTCTCTGAACACTTCCTTGAACAGTTTTCCTCTCCAGACGACCTAGAGTCAGCCTGTGGGGTTTTGAATGATAAGGATCCCATATATTTAAATATTTGTGCCCCAGTTGACAGACCTGTTTGAGAAGAATTGGGGTGTGGTCATGTTGGAGGTGGTCACTCAGGGCTGGGATTTGTGGTCCAAAAGCCTACACCATTTCCAGTTAGCTCTTTCTGCCTCCTACTTTTGAATGAGACATTAGCCTTCCTGTTCCAGAACCATGCCTGCCTGCTTGCTGCTATGCCCTGTCTGGGAACCCCTTCATAGTGGTCATGGACTCTATCTCTGAAACTGTAGAACCCCTAAAACTAAACTACTCTTCTAAAAGTTGTCACAGAAGGCATAGAAAAGCATGGCGTGCTAATGTGAAAACAATGTTAACATGCTTCAGTTTTATGAACTATACATATGTCCCTCACCTATTCTGGTTACAGTAACAATGTTTTTAACCTTACTATGCTGCAAAGAATCATGAGTTCCAAAGGATCTATTCTCCAGATTTGGAAGTATTGAGACTATTTCTAGTGACGTGTAGTGCAATTTGCCTTTAGAGTAACAAGCTTTGGTGAGAGGCACAAGGTAGGACCCCCCCACTCAGCCCATCCGTCACAAGGACAAACACTTTTCAATGTACCATATTACTTAGTGATGATTTTGTACAGGCTAGGACTATTTAATGCATTTTATACCAATACATTTTCAGACTACAGTAGTGTTATTTCGATATAATCCCACAGTAGATCAAGAGGCATCTGCACATTTTTTTTTAGTTTTTTTCTATATTCTTTGTTTACATTCCAAATGATTTCCCCTTTCCCGGTTTCCCCCCTCCCCATATGTCCCATAAACCTTCTCTCCATCCATTCTCCAATCACCTCCCTCCTTTTTTTCCTCTGTCCTTATATTCCCCTCCAATGCAAGATCAATCCTTTCCAGGATCAGGACCTTCTCCATACTTCTTCATGGGAGTCATTTGTTATGTGATTTGTGCCTTGGGTATTCAGGGCTTCTGGGCTAATTATTATCCACTTATCAGAGATTGCATTCCATGTGTATTCTTTTGTGACTGGGTTACCTCACTTAGGATGATATTTTCCAGATCAAACCATTTGCCTAAAAATTTTGTGAATTCATTGTTTCTAATTGCTGAGTAGTATTCCATTGTGTAAATATACCACATTTTCTGTATCCATTCCTCCTTTGAGGGGCATCTGGGTTTTTTCAAGCTTCTGACTATTATAAATAAGGCTGCTACGAATATAATGGAGCATGTGTCTTTATTGCATGCCCAGGAATCCTTTGGGTATATGCCTAGGAGAGATATAGCAGGGTCCTCCGGAAGTGACCAGTTTTCTGAGGAACCACCAGACTTATTTCCAAAGTTGTTGTACCATCTTACAGCCCCACCAGCAGTGGAGGAGTATTCCTCTTTCTCCACATCCTCACCAACATCTGCTGTCTCCTGAGTTTTTGACCTTAGCCATTCTGACTGGTGTAGGTGAAATCTCAGGGTTGTTTTGATCTGCATTTCCCTAATGACTAATGATGTTGAAATTTCTTCAGGTGAAAATTCTTTGTTTAGATCTGTGCCCCATTTTTAATAGGGTTATTTGGTTCCCTGGGGTCTAACTTCTTGAGTTCTTTGTATATATTGGATATTAGCCCTCTATCAGATGTAGGGTTGGTGAATATCTTTTCCCAATTTGATGCTTGCCATTTTGTCCTTTTAACAGTGTTCTTTGCCTTACAGAAACTTTGTAATTTTATGAGGTCCCATTTGTCAATTCTTGATCTTAGAGCATAAGCTATTGGTGATCTGTTCAGGAACTTCCCTCCCCCCCCCCCCCCGTGCCCATATCCTCTAGGGTCGTCCCCAGTTTCTTTTCTATTAGTTTCAGTGTGTCTGGTTTTACATGGAGGTCCTTGATCCACTTGGAGTAAAGTTTACTACATGGAGATAGGAATGGATCAATTCGCATTCTTCTGCATGCTAACTTCCAATTGAAACAGCACCATTTGATGAAAAGGCTATCTTTTTTCCACTGGATGTTTTTGGCTGCTTTGTTGAAGATCAAGTGACTGTAGGTGTGTGGGTTCATTTCTGAATCTTCAATTCTATTCCATTGGTCCACTTGTCTGTCACTGTGCCAATACCATGCAGTTTTTAACACTATTGCTCTGTAGTATTGCTTGAAGTCAGGGATACTGATTCCCCCAGAATTTCTTTTGTTGTTGAGAATAGTTTTAGCTATCCTGGGTTTTTTTTTTTTATTCCAGATGAATTTGAGAATTGCTTTTTCTAACTCTGTGAAGAACTGAGTTGGGATTTTGATGGGGATTGCATTGAATCTGTAGATTGCTTTTTGCAAGATGGCCATTTTAACTATATTAATCCTGCCAATCCACGAGCATGGCAGATTTTTCCATTTTCTGAGATCTTCTTCAATTTCCTTCTTCAGAGACCTGAAGTTCTTGTCATATAGATCTTTCACTTGTTTGGTTAGAGTCACACCAAGATACTTTATATTGTTTGTGGCTACTGTGAAGGGTGTCATTTCCCTAACTTCTTTCTCAGCCTGCCTATCCTGTGAGTATAGGAAGGCAACTGATTTGCTTGAGTTGATTTTGTAACGAGACACTTTTGCTGAAGTTGTTTATCAGCTGTAGGAGTTCTCTGGTGGAGGTTTTCAGGTCACTTAAGTAGACTATCATGTCATCTGCAAATAGTGATAATTTGACTTCTTCCTTTCCAATTTGTATTCCCTTGACCTCCTTATGTTGTCTAGTTGCTCTAGCTAGAACTTCAAGTACTATATTGAAAATATATGGAGAGAGAGGACAGCCTTGTCTAGTCCCTGAATTTAGTGGGATTGCTTCAAGTTTCTCTCCGTTTAGTTTGATGTTGGCTACTTGTTTGCTCTATATTGCTTTAACAATGTTTAGGTATGTGCCTTGAAATCCTGTTCTTTCCAAGACTTTTAGCGTGAAAGAATGCTGAATTTTGTCAAATGCTTTTTCTGCATCTAATGAGATGATCATATGTTCTTTTTTCTTTGAGTTTGTTTATGTAGTGGATAGCATTGATGGATTTCCTTATATTGAACCATCCCTGCATCCCTGGGATGAAGCCTAATTGATCATGGTGGATGATCGTTTTGATGTGTTCTTGGATTCGGTTGGCAAGAATTTTATTAAGTATTTTTGCATCAATATTCATAAGAGAAATTGGCCTGAAGTTCTCTTTCTTTGTTGGATCTTTGTGTGGTTTTGGTATCAGCGTAATTGTGATATGGAGAGTTGGGTTCATAGAATGAGTTGGGTAGAGTTCCTTCTGTTTCTATTTTGTGAAATAGTTTGAAGAGTATTGTTGTTAGGTCTTCTATGTAGGTCTGATAGAATTCTGCACTGAAGCCATCTGATCCTGTGCTTTTTTTGGTTGGGAGACTTTCTATGACCTTTTTATTTCTTCTGGTGTTATGGGACTGTTTAGATGATCTATTTGATCCTGATTTAGTTTTGGTGTCAGATATCTGTCTAGGAAACTGTGCATATGCTCCAGATTCTCCAGTTGTGTTGAGTATAGGCTTTTGTAGTAGGATCTAATAATTTTTTGAATTTCCTCAGTTTCTGTTGTTATATCTCCCTTTTCATTTCTAAGTTTGTTAATCTGGATACTGTCTCTGTGCCCTTTGGTTAGTCTGGCTGAGGGTTTATATATCTTGTTGATTTTCTAAAAGAACCAGCTCCTGGTTTTGTTGATTCTTTGTATGGTTCTCTTTGTTTCTACTTGATTGATTTTGGCCCTGAGTTTGATGTCTTCTCCTCCTCCTGGGTGAAATAGCTTCTTTTTGTTCCAGGGCTTTCAGGTGTGTCATTAAGATGTTAGTGTATGCTCTCTCCATTTTCTTTTTGGAGGCACTCAGGGCTGAGTTTTCCTCTTAGGACTGCTTTCATTGTGTCCCATAGATTTGGGTATGTTGTTTCTTCATTTTCATTAAGTTCTAAAAAGTCTTTAATTTCTTTATTTCTTCCTTGACCAAGGTATCATTAAGTAGAATATTGTTCAGTTTCCCCATATATGTGGGGTTTTTTGGTGTTTTTGTTGCTATTGAAGACCACTTTTACTCCATAGTGATCTGATAGGAGGCATGGGATTAGTTCGATCTTCTTATATTTGTTGAGGTCTGTCTTGTGACCAATTATATGGTCAATTTTGGAGAATGTACCATGAGGTGCTGAGAAAAAGGTATAGTCTTTTGCTTTAGGATAGAATGTTCTATATATATCTGTTAAATCTAATTTGTCCAAAGCTTCAATTAGTTTCATTGTGTCCCTGTTCAGTTTCTGTTTTCCTGATCGGTCCACTGAGGAAAGTGCAGTGTTCAAGTCACCCACAATTATTGTGTCAGGTGCAATGTGTGCTTTAAGCTTTAGTAAAGTTTCTTTTATGAATGAGGGTGCCCTTGCATTTGGAGCATAGATGTTCAGGATTGAGAGTTCTTCTTGTTGTATTTTTCCTTTGACCAGCAAGAAGTGTCCCTCAGAGTCTCTTTTGATGACTTTGGGTTGAAAGTCAATTTTATCTGATATTAGAATAGCTACTCCAGCTTGTTTCCTGAGACCATTTGCTTGTAAAATTTTCTTCCAGCCTTTTACTCTAAGGTAGTGTTTGTCTTTGACACTTAGGTGTGTTTCCTGTATGCAGCAAAATGTAGGGTCCTGTTTATATATCCAGTCGGTTAGTCTATGTCTTTTTATTGGGGCATTGAGTCCATTGATGTTAAGAGATATTAAGGAATAGTGATTGTTACTTCCTGTCATTTTTGATGTGATTTTTAAATTTGATTGGTTAACGTCTTTTGGGTTTGATGAGAGAAGGTTACTATCTTGCTTTTTCCAGGGTGAAGTTTCCCTCCTTATATTGGTGTTTTCCTCCTATTATCCTTTGTAGGGCTGGGTTTGTGGACAGATATTGGGTATACTTGGTTTGGTCATGGAATATCTTAGTTTCTCCATCTATGGTGATTGAGAGTTTTGCTAGATATAGTAGTCTTGGCTGGCATTTGCATTCTCTTAGAGTCTGCATGAGATCTGCCCAGGATCTTTTAGCTTTCATAGTCTCAGGTAAAAAGTCTGCTGTGATTCTGATATGTCTTCCTTTATATGTTACTTGGCCTTTTCCCCTTACTGCCTTTAATATTCTTTCTTTGTTTAGTACATTTGGGGTTTTGATTATTATGTGACGGGAGGTATTTCTGTTCTGGTCCAGACTGTTTGGAGTTCTGTAGGCTTCTTGTATATCCATGGGCATCTCTCTCTTTAGGTTAGGGAAGTTTTCTTCCATAATTTTATTGAAGATATTTGCTGGCCCTTTATTTGTAAATCTTCACTCTCATCTATGCCTATAATCCTTAGGTTTGGTCTTCTTATTGTGTCCTGGATTTCCTGGATATTTTAGGTTACAAGCTTTTTGCATTTTGAATTTTCTTTAACTGTTGTGTCCATGGTTTCTATGGTATCTTCAGCATCTGAGATTCTTTCTTCTATCTCTTGTATTCTGTTGTTGATATTTGCATCTATGTCCCCTAATTTCTTCCCAAGGTTTTCTATCTCCAAAGTTGTCTCTCTTTGAGTTTTCTTAGTTGTTTCTACTTCTGATTTTAGATCCTGGGTGGTTTTGCTTAGCTCCTTCACTTGCTTGTTTGTGCTTTCCTGTAATTCTTTAAGAGATTTTTGTGTTTCCTCTTTCATGACCTCAGCCTGTTGACCAAAGTTCTCCTGTATTTCTTTAAGTGATTTTTACGTTTCCTCCTTATTGGCTTTTGTATTCTCCTGGATTTCTTTCAATGAGTTTTGTGTTTTCCTTCTAAGGGCTTCTAACTTTTGGTCCATTTTCTCCTGAATTTCTTTAAGTATGTCCTTCATGTGTTCCTGTACCAGCATCATGACCAGTGATTTTAAAACCAAATCTTGTTTTACTGGTGTGATGGGGTATCCAGGATATGCTGATAAAGGAGAATTGGGTTCAGATGCTGCCATATTGCCTTGATTTCTGTTAGTGACATTCCTGCGTTTGCCTTTTGCCATCTAGTTCTCACTGGTGTTAGTTGGTCTTGTCAATGCTGGACTCATCAGTGCAAGCTGCCTCTTCCCAGGTGGCCTCTGGTGCACAGCTGACCTCCTGCACTGCCTGGAGACAGGGTACTCTGGTCCAGGCTGTTCAGACCCTGAAGCAGACACCTGAAGGCTCCAGCAGGGGCCTGCTGGACTCACCAGAGCACACTGACTCCTCCCAGCCTGCCTCCCAGATGCCCCTCTTGTGTCTTCTAGGACCAGGAGATGTGGTGTTGCAGCCCAGGCTGTTCTGGATCCCAAAGCTGAGATCTGAAGGCTCCCGCCAGAGGCCTCAGGACTGGAACCTAAGCTCCATCCTGCTGGAGCAAGCAGTGTGCTCCCAGTCTGCTTCCGGGTCCACACCAGGTCTCTTGCACTTCCTGGAGACCGAGTGCTGTGGCCCATGCTGTTCAGATCCCAAAGCAGATACCTGAAGGCTCCAGGTGGGGCCTGCTAGACTCACCAGAGCACACTGACTCCTCCCAGCCGGCCTGCTGGATGCCCTTCTTGTGTCTTGCAGGACCTGGAGATGTGGCGTTGCCGCCCATGCTGTTCTGGATCCCGAAGCAGATATCTGGCATCTGCACATTTATATCTATGTATTTATCCCCTAAATTCAAGGGCTTCATGAGGTTGCAGTCATTTTCACTCTACACATTTTCAGTATCCTACCTATGGAAATGAATAAGGCACTAATCCCTGGAGTTGAAAAACCTGCACTTCAGTGTCCACAGTGTTTCTAGAATTCAGATTATCTCTTTGTAGGCACTGTGATCTTGAAAGGTCCTTAAAATTCCCAGTCTGAGTTTCTTTATTTTGGAAAAAGAAATCACAATGTTTATCTTTCTTGAGTTATCATACTAGCTAAATATGTCCGAATGTTTCACGTGCTATGGTCCTGCTTATCTCTGGAGCATGGTCACGAACACGTTAGCTATTGTTATTATTATTGTCTTTTCCTAATTAATTTCCTGCCATCAGAAAAGTCTGTCGCCTTCCTTACAGAACATGGTCAGCAATAGTTACTTAGGTGGTGTATATCACATTGTCTGTCTGCCGGTGATAACATTTTTTCTGTAATACAGATCTCTTAGATTGCTATGGGACAGATGAAAAGCCCTGCTGTAGAGAAATGATCAGGCTACTCCTTTTCTCCTGCTCCTAACATCAACTATTATCCTCCATGCCCTCCTCGCCTACCGCTGTGCACTGAACCAGTGGTTTCAATGCGCCTTTTGTAATAACTTCCAGAAGCCCGTGCTGGTCAGTGTCCTGAATAACTCTCCCATTTAGCACCTTGCCCCTGCTTGATTCCCACCTCCTGGCAAAATAGAGATACAAGTTGAACTCCAAGCAGCCCTCTGGATTATATGCCAGATGACCTGCAAAGAACCTTTGGAAAGAAATGGAGTGATGGAGAATTTTCAGGCTGAAACCATAATGTCAATTTAAATGGGTGAGAAGGTTTGCCTGTGTTCTTACTTATTCCATCAACAGAAGCATTTTAAATTTTCTTGCAGGACTGAAAAAAACACTCTCTGGTTGAGTGACACCTTTAGGAAAACCAATATCTCAGTTGAGAGATTCCATTGCCAAGAAAGTAAAAGAAAATCTAAAAAAAATAAATAAATAAATAAATAAAATAAAAAGAACAAAAACAAAATAAATCCGATGTCTATCTTTATGGAGACCCAGCACAGCCTTATCCTCATCTCTGCAGAAAATAAACAGATTTAATTGCCTTTTCATATGTCAGACCCAGGCTGTCCAGAGGGACAGTGGAGAGGGTCTGGAGCACGCGTCTGGAGCTGTATCTGCTACTAGAGTTAGAGTTTCCAATGCTGTCAATTACACACGTTTTCCCCAGCACGTATTCATTAAGACACAGTTGCCAAGCGCACTGTCACTGCATTTTTTATTATATACATTAGTTCTGGTTGAAAGACAATTTAGGAATGTTCTTATGGGGAATAACAAAGACTCTGGCAGGAAGATTTTTTCTATCATTTATTATGTTACACTAGCAATGCAAAATCACTTTGTGCCTTAATGATACACACTTATCTGCATTTAACTTCATCCGATCCTTTGAATACACCCTTTTAGTATTACTGTTCCAATACAGAATGCATTCACAGACTCAGAAAACAATGTGTTCATAGCTGTTCCTCTGAAATCTTGTTGTCAAATATTAGATACTGAATACAGGAATGTCCAGAAAATGGCTAAAGGGTTTTTAATCATAAAACATGATAAAGGTATATTTAGTGAATCATCGAAGATTTGATATCCAGATAGTTATGAGAGTAGTACACATGAAAAGAAAAATAAATAACACAGAAATGTTAACACAGAATGGTAGGTCAGATGCTGTCCAAAAGCAGAACAGATGTTGCTAAGAATATCTTTATGTATGAGGATAGCTTGCTATGGGGACTCTATCTCAATACTATGACAGCAAGTCCTGTTCTTAAACAGACTGTGACCTAACATAAGGTGTAGGCATCTTGTAACCTAGGATGCCTAAACAAGGAGACTGAGCATGTGTCAAGCATTTTAGACATAGATTCCCAGAGATGTGATTTGCTTAGTGGTGGACTATACAATGTACCCACAGTTTATCATGCCATATGGTAGAGACTTGAGGCCTCAGTATTATCCCTGGATAGCCACAATGTCTTATCAACTTAATGGGTATATAAAATAAGAGCGTTATTCCTTATTTTTTTCCTCTGTTCTCAGTTGACTCCTAAGTGTTGGAGAGAAATAGAATCCAAGAGGGTTGAAAACAAGTGGGGAGGTAATTAGTGAAGGTCTTTGAAATCAATGGTCTAACACGGAAGGAAACAAAACAGGACACATAATAAGAAAGGTTCAGATGTGCAGTAAGTTCCACATACCTCAGTCTACCCTCCAGAAATCACCAAGGGCAAGGTGAAGCCTAGAGTTATATGGAGTCTAATTAAGATATTCTTACTTTTAAACTCCAAATGCACGATCCATTTGTGAGCAGAAGTGAAGGGTTTTAGACTGTATGAAGGCAACAGCTTTGTGGAGGCTTGAAGCTGAGGGCTACTTTCATGAACATGCCCTAGCTGGATGGAGTCAAGTCCTGCTGTGTGCTATCCACACTGGTGGCAAGGCTGAGTACTTCTAACAGAGTCAGTGAAAACTGCATCTCACCAATCCTGTTCTGGACACAAGCCATAGCTCAGAATATAGTTAAGCTTCTTTTTTGTAAAAGCTAAATATTGAAAAACTTTGCATTAACAAATAATTATGTGGAAGATATTTCTTACATTTTATATTTCTGATACTTTGGAGTTAGAACAAAACTTTTGGATAACAGCTATATTAAGTGATATTTATAAAATGTGATACTGGATATCACATACATTTCATTTTCATAAGAGGAAAATTAAGTTCACAATAATGTGGAAATATTTTTTTCATATAAGATTTACTGTGAAGAACCAGAGGTTCATGGGAAAGCCTACACCCTCCATCTTAGATTGACAGCCAGAGTTTTCCATTCAGATCCTCTGGTCTGCCCATGAGCTGTTCCCTTAGTATGTAGCTGTTTTTTATTTTATACAGAAAACAATATTATTTGGATACTACAGATGGTAACAAAAACTGCCTGTCCTGCTGCATATCCCTGTACTGTTATTGAATATGCAACTTGTGCATCTCTAGGAACTTGGCACCACGTTTGTGGTGGCCACTTCTAGCAAGTATATGAAGGTGAGTTGGTGCTAAGAAAGAAGAAGATGTTATAATCCTCTTTCCTAAATCAGTTTACTCTGCTGAGAACAACCACACGGACAGGAATTTGTATAATGACAAGAGGATGACAAGAAGTGGATCGGGAAGAGAAGATCTTTCCAGTATGTGAAAGGGAACATGAATCCTAACTACTAAAGATGAGCCAGTGATGGATTTTAAGCAAGAGAAGCAAACTTTATATTTAGAATACTTCATGAGGAGTGAAGAGGCTTCAGAAAGCTTGCTCACATTCATCACGCTGGGCTCAACCCCAGTACAGTAATATTAGAAAGGTATTGAAAGCACAGAGAAACTGCTACATGAGGACACAGCAACTAGATAGATAGAACAAAAGCCACATTGAAAAATAAGACTATAGTAATAGGAGCATTTGCATTCAAGAAGCACTCAAAATATAAAGTAAATATGTTGGAGTGAAATTCTTTTAACCTACTGATTCATTTTATAACATATGCTCTTTGTGGCTGTAAGTTAGGGAATTCCTGGAGATTTTTCCAAATTTAAGTGGAGAAAGCTTATGAACATCACACAACCTGTATTGCCATTTTAGGAAACAGGAAGCAAATATACATTACCCTTTTACCAATATTGTGTTCAGCTGTGTCCTCTGTGAAAGACTTCTATAACTAAGATTTCATATACTCCATCTTGGCATAGTGTAACCAAATGGAATTTACTCTAGGTAAAGAATCTGGTCAGAAAAAGACCCATTTACTTTTTATATATTTCATTAACAAACTATAGAATAAAAATCATGCAATGTTGTCCATGCATGCAGAAAAGCATTAAGCAAATTCAACAACTATTCACAGATGAAGATTTAACCACAGTAGAAACAGAGGAGACCTTTCTGAACATAATTCATATCACCCACCCAGACACCTACCTCTCCAGTATGGATAGTGTGAGAAAGTAAATTCTTCTCAGTAGGATCTGGAACAAATCTGGGGATGCATCTCAATATAACTTGCCTAGCATGAACTCTAAGCACCGATCAGTGCCTAGCACCTTGTATAGACAGAGGTTACAATGCACACTTGTGGTAGCAACACATAAGAGAGTTAGAAGTTCAGTGTCATCCACAGCCTCACAGACATTCCTGTATAAGCTTGTGTTGTGTGAAACCCTACTCCAAAGCAAAACACAACATGAAACCTAGGAAAAATACTGCAATATTTGCTTTCATCACATTTACTAAGTACCATGACCATGGGAACAATTATATAAAGTTGAATGTGGATATACTTTTCAACTTTGATGTATTACACATAGTATAGACTATATGACATAATATATGTTATATGAAATTATTAAGTAATTGCTTATACTAGTATAAGCATACTAGTATACATATTACTAGATTAGATATTATTAAAAGTTTAAATTCCTTTTTCAGAGGTCTAGTGTCGATAGAGCGAAAAGCCAGTTCACACGCTAAAGAAGGAATCTGAGAAAAGCCTACTGAAAAAAAATCTGATATAAAAACAGATAAAAATCTTTCAACATTCAACAAGAAACTAATAATTCAATTTAACAATTTAAAAATAGTTATGTATATGATAACCTGTCACCAAAGCAAGCAAATAGGCACAAGGAAAACATACATGTGAAGGCATGCTCAGCGTCATAGGTCATTAGAGCATTCCAAATTCAAACAACTTCAGTGCATGACTATTCCAATAACACAAATCAAAAACAAAAATCCCCTCAAAGCATTAAAACTTCCTCCTTACTACTAAAAGGGGTGCAAGATTGTATAGGCACTCTGAAAAACACTTTAACGACTTCTTACAAAGTAAAATATAACTTTATTACTCTACCCACCAACCAGCTCCTTGGTAATTATTCAAATATGTTAGCAATTTATTCACAGGGAAGCATGCTCCTGAGTGCCTACAGGGGATTTGTTCATAATTATCAAAACATTGAAGAAGCAATCAGCATGTCTTCCAGTGGGTGAATAGAAAACACAGGAGGGAACACTCATGAATAAATGGTCTGATATAGAGAAACTGAGCCACATAAAAGCAGAAGACAACTTAAACCAGGTGCCTAGGCAAAAGATGTCAAACAAAAAATAAAAATAAATGTAGATATCATGTAAACCCTATGACAGTCAAAAAAATACACTATGTAAAAAGTACAAAGGATCCTCGTGTCTAGGGCGTTGTAGCCATTAGGAGGGGTGGGAAGAGCGTAGGTGGTACAGAGGAACAATTTTAGGTCCTCCACACTGTTAGGTATGATTTTGTAATAATTGGATAATGTTACATATTTTCCAAAATGCACAGAGTGCGGAACCATGCTGAGTGAACCCCTTGGAGACCAGTGCCTTGGCTTCTCAGGGATAAGATATTTACCAAGCTTGTTAAAAGAAATAATAGAGGGTTGGGGCAGTGTGTGGAGAGAGCTGCATGAGGACACCTACACATCCTGCTCGCTTTTCCTATGATTGGGAAATGAATCAAAAATAAAATCTCAGTAACAAAAATGAGTTAAATATCTCAGGCTTCTCAGTTTCTCCAATGGGGTTTAACATATAAAATGATGACTCTTAAACAGAACTAAACACACATACTGTTAGCATCATCCTGCCCATGTTGTTCATGACATTTGTTTTTAGTTGTTTGTTTTAACTATAAGGTCAGTGCTTAGAGACAATTCTTCTGTAACTCTTGTATAGGAGATAGTGGCTTTCTTTAATCAGACCTCTGGATTTACTGCATTAACAAAAGAGATTATCTCTAGGGTTTGATGTATATACTGGACATATTTTTTGTTTTAATATTTATCTATTTACATCCAAAATTCTGGACCTCCTGTGCTCTCACAGACATTCTCCTCCCATCTCCCATCTCTTCTTCTCTGAGATGTCGGACTCCACACCCTGATACATCAAGTATCTGCCAGGTCAGGTCCATCTTCTCCCACGGGGACAAGACAAGGTCCCTTGGGTGCCAACCCACCCTGTGATATCTAGCCCCAGCATAACAAGGCACATCCTCTCCCACTGAGGCTCAACCAGGCAGTCCAGATAAGGGAAGGGGGATCCAATGTCAGGGAACAGACATTGAAACAACCCTCACTCCACCTGTTAGGAGAACCACATGAAGACCAAGCAGCATATTGGAGAGATGGGAGAAGGATGTGTCCAGCTCCTGCATGTCCTTGGTTGATGACCCAGGCTATGTGAGCCCTTCTGTCCCAGGATAGATGACTCTGTAGGTCTTCTTGTGGTGTCTTTGATCATTCTGCCTTGCTCCATTCTATCCCCGACTTTCTAACTGACTCCCTGAACTCTGCCTAATATTTGGCTGTCGGTCTCTGCATCTGCCTCCATCTGCTATTGGATGAAGCCTCTCAAGAGACAGCTATGTTAGATTCCTGTCTGCAAATACAACAGAGTATTATTATTAGTGTCAAGAGTTGTATCTCTCCCATGGGATGCATCTTAAGTTGGACCAGTCTTGGTTGGCCATTCCATCAGTCTCTGTTCCATCTTTATCCCTGCACATTTTATAGGCAAGTCAAATTTTGAGTTGAAGGTTTTATGGGTAGATTAATGTCCCCATTCCTCCTCTGAAAGTCCTGCCTGCCTATAGGAGGTAGCAAATTCAATCTGTGTATCCCCTCTGGTAGGGATATCAACTAGTGATACCTCCATAGACTCTCCATATCCTTCCTTGACCCAGGCCTCCAGCTAGTCACCAAAGTGACACCTCGTCAGTTTTGATTCCTACTTCCGACTCTTTCTCAGCCCCACTCTCCCAACACCTGATTGCCATCCCGGTGTCTGACCTTACCCCCTCTCTTATCCAGTTCCTTCTTCCCATTGACCTCAGATGGATGACTATTTACTTTCCCCTTCTGAGGAGATTTGTGCATCCTCCCTTGGGACATCCTTGGTATCCAGTTTCTTTGAATTATAGCACTTCATGTCTAATGTCCACTTATAAGTGAGTAAATACTATATTTTTTTCTGGTTCTAGGATATCTCACTCAGGATGACATTCTAAGTTCCATCCATTTGCCTGAAAATTCATGATGTCATGGTTTTATAATAGCTGAAAAGTGTTGCATTGTATGGATTTACCACAGAGCAATAGTAGTAAAAATTGCATGGCATTGGTATAGGGACAAAGACATAGATACATAAAATTGAATCAAAGACCCTGAAATAAACCCATATACCTACATTCATTTGATATTTGACAAAGAAGAAAAACCTTACAATGGAAAATAGAAATGATCTTTAACAAATGGTGCTATTCTAACTGGATGTCTACATGTAGAAGAATAGAAATGGAACCACATTTATCACCCTGAACAAAACTCAAGTCCAAGTGGATCAAAGATATCAACAAAAAAACAGATACACCAAATCTAACTGAAAAAAAAATGGAGAGTAGACTTGAACACACTGATATAGGAGACAACTTCCTGAACAGAACTCCAATGGCTCTGGCTCTAAGATCAATGATTGGTGAATAGGACATCATAAAACTTCAAAGCTTCTGTAAGGCAAAGACACTGTCAATAAGAGAAAATGACAGCATACATATTGGTAAAGGATCTTTTTCAATACTATATCTGACAGAGGACTAATATCCAAAATTTATATATCACTCAAGAAAATAGATACCAACAAGTTAAATAATTCAATTAAAAATGGGACACAGTGATAAACAGAAAATTCTCAAGAGAGAAATTTTGATGGCCAAGAAGCTCTTAAAGAAATGTTCAATGACCATAATCATCAGGGAAATGCAAATCAAGATGACCCTGAGATTCCATCTTATACCTGTCAGAATGGCTAAGATCAATGACTCAAGTGACTGCACATGCTGTTGAGGATGTGGAGCAAGGAAAACACTCCTCCATTCCTGGTGGGAGTGCAAACTTGTGTAGCCACTTTAGAAATCAATTTAGCAGTTTTTCAGAAAACTTGGAATAGTTCTTCCCCAAGACCCAGCTACACCACTCTTGGACATGCATCCAAAAGATTCCCCATTATACCACAGAGACACTTACTCAACTAAGTTCAAGGTAGCTTTCTCTGTAATAGCAAGAAACTTTAAATAACATAAATGTCCCTCAACTGAATAATGGATAAAGAAAATATGGTAGGTACATCGTGAAGATGTTTTGTACATGTTTATTCTGTGAGACTCTGAAACGACTATTACAATGAGCTGACCACTGAAGGAATCTGAAAAACATTTATTACCTCCTAATTGTTTTTTGTTGAAAGTCTTCCTTTACAAGAGTTTCATGCTTTCTAAGAAAAAGTCATGAAGGGAAATTTTATTCATTGCTCAGAAATTACTAAAACATAGATTCATTATCATATTGGGCTGCTTAGATTATTTTTAAGGCAATTTTTCTAAATGTTATTCAGTAATACTACCAAAATAATCATGTGTTTGCTTCCTAAAAGTATCTAAACAAAGCAAAGAGCTATAAAGTATACTAAAAACATACACATCCCAGAGTTACATTCCTCAACATGGGAGCATTCCTTTTAAAGGCCTTAAATATTTTCTTCATCCACAGGCCTTGAAGAAAAAATAGATCACAAATAATTCTTGCTTGAGGAGAAGTTGTCTAACATAAAAGGAGTTACAGAAGCATGGTTGGATACAGCCATTGAAATGACAATTTCATCAATCATGGGACAGTTATTTTGAATCTATTTCTTTTATATGAATTATGTCATTTTACCTTACAACCTTGAAATAATAGTCTGTGACTTTCTGTATTAGGTACTTAAAGATTTGTAGTCTCTTTCAAGGTGTCTATGGTAACAATTGACTGAGAGATCCAGCCAGGATATTTATATCACAAGGGGGGAAAAGTAGTGGTATGATATCAAGAACATGTACAAAATAGATACCCTGGGAACTTTTTGTAAGGAATAGTTTTGATTCCTTGCCCAGAGATGCAGTCATATTTCACATGGAATAGTGAGATAGGTAATATTACTCATCCTGGGGATACTTTTCTAACAGTTTTCTGACCCATTGTCTAAGAGACTCTATCTAGTCTTTGACCCATCTTAAAGACCTCTTTTCTAGGCCACATCCTCTTCTCTCAAATTTGATAGTTGTTTCATTCTTACCTTTGTATTTATACTAAATGAACAAAATAAATTCTTGCCACCAACAAGGGCATGATCTATCAAAACAAGGTAGGATTCAACTGAGGTTATTTGTTAGTGATTTGGGTTGGTCATATGTTTCCGGGTGCTATAAAGAATTCCTCTATCTTTCAGGTTTATCTCTTGCATCCTTGTCTATATTGCTATACTCTGAACTCTGAGGTAAGTACCCAGGAATAAGTTCATTTAGTTTTATGAACACAAGGCATGTACCACTTTGATTTTATTACTTTAAGATAAATTTGTCTTAGAAAATATTAGGCTGTCACTCAGAATATAGACTTTCTCTGTGCACATCTTCCTTGGAGCATGAGACATGTTGTTACTGTAAGGATTAGAGAGAAAAAGGAAGAGCATGAGACATGCTACTCCTATGAGGACTGGAGAGGTAAAGGAAGCACTGCCAGCATTGGGTTGGACTTGATAGCTGTGAAAGACTAGTCACTGACTGAAATCTGAATGATTTTAAAATACTGCAAAACATTTCCTTCTAAGATGGTAGATTAAGCACACATGGTTCACATCTGTTCTGTCAGAGACTATGGTAAAAAAAAAAAAAAAACAATAAGGGAGGAAACATTAATTAAAATCAACAAAGCAAAGGAAGGGGGACTTTATTAAACAATTGCTGGAAAACATAAACCAAAGAAGTCATCCTGACTAAGGAAACTAGTGGGAAAAACTTTATTCCAAGTACCCAAGATGAGTGTTGATAGAAACATTTGTGGTTGTCCTCCTGCTCCCTAATGAGGACCAGAGATAGATGGTCCAATCATTTCATGTAAAAACAGGTGATTAAAGTAGATGGAAGCTTTATCCTCTTCATTATTATCAAATTCTCACTTTATAACACCAAGTAGACATTTAACCCTTAGTCAGTAGATTAAAAACAAGCGTTCCTTAAAGAAAATTATGTACAGCGTTTCTGTGAAGAAGATGGATTAGTGCACAAGAAATGACTTCAGGAGGACAGCCTATGGTGAAGAGTCCCCTGTCCTCTAACCAACAATAAAAGGTGTGCCAGTTCACCTCTTTGTTTACCAATATCTATAAGAACAAAGACTTTGGGCTGACATTTTTGAGGTACACCATTTATGCAAAAATTCAACGAAAGTCTGAAGTGTAGCACCTTCACTCAAGAATAAACCATGATGTGACCAGAGGCTGGAACACTATACCAGGAATGAAAAAGCTAAAACAAACAAAACACAACAAACAAGTAAACAGGCTCACTCACTAAAACCAAACTAAATTCACTATTCTCTTGAAGTAGAGAGGACATAAGCAAATACGAAAAAATGGGAAATTAGATTAAAAGGAGTCCAGTGAAACATTAAAGATAATTAGGAAAAATAATTGAGAGGCAACATGTTACTCCGCTGCCTTTAGAGTCACCAGTGGAGAACCACACTTGTGTAAAGGCCTGAAGAAGATCAAAAAACAGCACTAAATGACATATCTCAAATGAACAACAAAGCAAATCTTAGCAAAACGAAGAAAATTGAACTAAGTCTGTGTATATTTTATGACCACACAAATCACAGCATAAACTCAACAACAAATGAGTCTCCAGTAACCACACAACTCTTAAAGATTAAACAATACATTATTGAAAGATAAATGGTTCCAGAAAAAAAATCAAGAAAAAATATAAATTTTCCAGTGGTTCAAAGAAGAAATCAAGAAGTTAATTTTCCCCTAGATTTAAGTGAAAATAAAGACACAATAAAATATAATAAAAGTCCCTGAAGAAAGAAATTGAGGGCCTCAGAAGATGGAAAGATCTTCCATGCTCAGGTAGCTGTAGTATTAACATGGTGAAAAAGACCATCGTAACAAAAGCAATGTACAGATTCAATTCAATTCCCATCAAAATGTAAAGGAAGAAATGAAGCTGATGAAAATTCAAAAAGTAATTAGCTCTTACTTCAAAAGCCTATATTCAACAAAACTGGAAAATCAAAACAAAATGGATGATTTTCTAGACAGATAGCCCCACATAGCAAAGTTAAATCAACATCAGATAAACTATCTAAACAGTTCCAGAACCCTTAAGGAAATAAAAGCAGTTGTTAAAAACCTCAGAAAAACAAAAATAAGTCCAGGACCAGATGGTTTTACTGCAGAATTCTACAGTACTTTAAAGGAAGATCCAATATCAATATTCCTCAAACTACTCTACAAAATAAAAACAGAAGGAACAGTACTTAATTCATTCTATGGAGCCACAGTGACTCCGATACCTAAACCACAGGAAGACCCAACAAAGAAAGAGAACTACAGACGAATTTCACTTATGGATATCAATGCAAATATAATCAATAAAATTCTTGCAAATTGAATAAAAGAATATCACAAAATCATTCACCATGATCAAGGCTTCATCTCAAGGATACATGGTTGGTTTATATGCAAAAGTCTATCAGTGTAATATACTACATAAAGTCAAAAGAAAAAAAACACATGATCATCCCATTAGATACTGCAAAAGCTTTTGACAAAATCCAACACCCCCTAATGTCAAAATTCTTGGAAAGATAAGGTATTCAAGGCATATAGTTAAACCTAATAAAGGCAATATAGCAATTTAATCTCCAGCCACAAATTAAATAGAAAGAAACTTGAAGAAACTCCACTAAAATCAGGGACAAGACAAAACTGCCCTTGTCTCCATATCTATTCAACACAGTACTTAAAGTTCTGGCTAGAGCAATAAGACAACAAAATGAGATCAAGGTAATACAAATTGAAAAGGAAGTCAAGGTATTAGTATTCACAGATGATTTGATAGTATACATAAGTGACTCCAAAAATTCTACCAGAAGACTCCTACAAAGGATAAACAGCTTCAGCAAAGTGGCTGGATATAAAATTAACTCAAAGAAATCAGGCGTCCTCCTTTACATAAATGGTAAATGGACTGAGAAAGAAATTAGGGAAACAAAACCCTTAGCAATAGTCACAGATAATATATTTTGGTGTAACTCTAACCAAACACATGAAAGACTTATATTACAAGAACTTTAAGTCAATGCAACTAACTTTTAAAAAAGAAAACACTAAAAATAGTATCCTAAACAGTGTGTAGGGGTCATTCCTACACTCACATCAGGAGGTGGGGGCCAAAGGGTTGTTAGGAATTCAAAGCCAGTCTTAACTAAAGAGTAAGATCTTATCTCCATAAATAAATACTCAGTACTCTCAAATAAAATTATAAAGTAGTCACATATTTGACTGTTGCATAGCGATTAGCAAGAATGAGGATAAATATGGGGTCAGCAATTTTTCCCCATTAATTGACACTAACTACAAAAGGCATATACAACATTGTACACCATGGAGCCATTGACTGCTCAAGACTTATAAAAGAAACACAAAGTAGCCCAAGAGCATTGGGGTGATCTTGAAAACATGAGAATATATCTAAGGGACTGGAGAGATGGCTCTGCAGGTCAGAGCCCTTACTGCTGTTGCAGAAGAAACTCCAGTTGGATCCCCAGAAGCCATGTCAAGCCACTCTCTCAACTACCAGTTACTTCCACTTCATGAAAACTAGTGTCTCAGGCTTCTGCAAGAACCTGCAGTTGTGTGTACATACACACCCACGTACAGGTTAAAAATAAAATCTATTTTTTAAAAAGAATATAACTCATAATCTTCACAACATTCTTAAATTAGAATATGGAAGATATATCCTTCCATGGTGATGGCAGAAATAAGTGTCACATTTTGTGTCAGTGTCTTAGTCAGGGTTTCTATTCCTGCACAAACATCATGACCAAGAAGCAAGTTGGGGAGAAAGGGTTTATTGAGCTTACACTTCCATGTTGCAGTTCATCACTAAAGGAAGTCAGGACTGGAACTCAAGCAGGTCAGGAAGCAGGAGCTGATGCAGAGGCCATGGAGGGATGTTTCTTACTGGCTTGCTTCCCCTGGCTTGCTCAGCCTGCTCTCTTATAGAACCCAAGAATGCCAGCCCAGAGATGGTACCACCCACAAGGGGCCCTCTCCCCTTGATCACTAATTGAGAAAATGCTCCACAGCTGGATCTCATGGAGGCACTTCCCCAACTGAATCTCCTTTCTCTGTGATAACTCCAACCTGTGTCAAGTTGACACACAAAACCAGCCAGTACAGTCAGTAAGCACAACTCAGCAGAAAAACTGAACACACTACCCATAGTGTAGCAGTGTGGACAAAGCTGGCAGAATACACTCTGCAAACTAATAATGATGCAGAAGAAACCTACTGTGTGGTCCCATCCACAGGAAAATTCAATCTTGTGTTGAAGGGCAGCTAGTGAAGGCTTTAAGCCAAGCAAGAAGGGGAACTAACTAGAGAGATCTTGAGAAAATTTTAAAGGTGACAGAAACACACTATCCTCATTATAGTCCAATTAAACTCCTACTATCCTTTGACCTAGTTAGCTTTCGTTGTAAACTTGACATAGCCTACAGTCATCCGAGAGGAAAGCCTAGGTTGAGGACCTGACCTATCAGACTGCCCTGTGCACATGCCTGTCTAGAATGTCAGCTAGTAGAAGAGGTTTCCCTCAGCTGTGGCATGCAGCACTGCCCAGGCAGGTGGCCCCGTGATTTATGAAAAAGCGAGCTAAGTGTGAGCTTGAGAGGGAGGAGTGAAATGTTATTTCTCTGTGGTTTCTGCTTCAGGTTCCAGCTTGAGCTTCTGTTCTGACGTCCCTCTGTGCTAGACTGTGACCTGGCAGGGTAAGCCAAAAAAAAAAAAAAAAAAAAAAAGAAAAGAAAAAAGAAAAAAAGAAAAAGAGAAAAAACAGAAAAAAAGAAAGAAAAAAGAAAAAATACTCCCTTCCCTATTTCATTTTTACAATGACAGAATGAAACTAGAATAACTTAAATATATTTTTATTATGCTGAAATAAGCCCTATTAAAACTCTCTTTTTAGAAGTCTGTTTCCACCCTGAGTTAATCATATTCACAGGGCATTTTAGATGCTCTGATCCTCTTCTGTTTGCAGGAATGCATCAGTAGCTCAGTTCCCCACACAGATAATCAATTATATACAAATCTCCACTCGGACTACTCTGTAATCTAAACCACAGGCATCAGATGGCTTTAAGAAGGCTAAGCTTGAGATCAGAACAAATATTGACTTAGTCTTTTGCACAGAAATCTTTGGCCTTCTAACAAAATGCATCTACTACGGAGTTTTTGACATTGGAACATCTAGTGCTAGAATAAAATATTTTGCAACCCTGGAAGCAATTATTAATAAAATTACATTAAGGCTCAGCAGGTTTGTTGCTGACATAAATACTGTTGTGAGGAAATATCCAGGGATGCACATAGCTGAAAACTCAGAAACTACATTTTTCTTCCTTCTGAACATCTGCATATACTCAACTTCCTTTGGGGGAGGGGAGTATCTAAGTTATAGGGCTTCCTCTACCAGGAATGTATGTGCCATGTGCTATCAGGTCTTAGGATGAACTCAAGAATACTTGCTTTTGCTGTCACAAAGACAATGAGAAGAATAAACATGCCTTGAAAGCTTTATATACATATCAACATACAATTTTTGTTTATTGCTCATAATTATAACTAAATACAATAATGGCTGACTAGAGGCTTGAAAGGAAAGGGCATTTTTTGTGAATTAAATGTAATAAAATTTAAAGAACAGATGCTAGCCTAAGGAAATGTGGCACATCACACAAAAGATAGAGTTATGTGCCAGTAGTGTGTTACAAACTGGAAAGTCCAGCGAAGACTGTGTGGATCTTAGGATGCATAAGGGGTCCAAGTAGTAACATAGCTAAAGGGCATTTTCTAATAGAAGTCACAGCACTAAAAGAAGAAATAATTACATGTAGTCTGTTAATTACCCTCTACTGAACCAGCATTGCCTAGATTTTTCAAGCTGTAACTGTGCTCACACAGCTATCTTTATCCACACAAGAAACACACTAACACACACACACACACACACACACACACACACTCATACACCACAATACAGTGACTCAGAAAACCAAATACTATTTATTTTCTAATCTGCTACACTATACATTTTGTCATTTTAATTCTTTTTATGTCGTTCTGTCCTTTTTAGTTAATAGAAATCAGATTGCAAAAATTAGTTCAAGACTAGAAAGACAAACTTGTTTTTGTTGTTGTTTTTTGTTTTGTTGTTGTTTGTTTTGGTTTGGTTTTTGTTTTGGTTTGTTTTGTGTGAGTGAGAACCCAAGATAATCCCCTGACCCCCAGATTCCATCTGAAAGCTCCTGACTGAATTCCTGTGACTGGCAAAGAAGGATATAAGTGTCTTCAAACTCTCTTTATACACATAGCCTGGACTCTCTTCTCAGTGCACCAGAGCAGAGACAGACCTATGACCTCCACTTTCAGGTGTTTATCGTGGCTAGAAAACAACACATTTGTAACAAGTGTGGATTTACAAATCGGATTTAGTTTTGTTTTCTAGAAAACCAGAGAGATGAAACAGACAGTTACCCCTTGGGAATTGTCATCTAGGTTGTGCTATTAAAGGACTTAACACTCTGTGCAATGTCATGAAATGGTGTGCAGACTCTCTGGCATCTATAATGCTCTACACCACACAAGATGCAGGATGTACTGGTTCAGGGATAGGAGTTTTGGCTTCCCTCAACTGTTCCCAGGGCCATGTTGATTGTGTAAGTCATTGAGATTATTAAATTATATTATGTGGTAAGATATTGTATCCTCATGAATTTGATTTCCAAACACCACCCTTCAGGTTGGTATATATCTGACATATATTAAAGTCTAAGTTCTCTTGACTTTACATGCCTGATAGAAATTCTTTGCTTTTCTACTCATTAAATCTTTCCACTGTGAGATATATTCTGGCTTTCATTCTGACTTCCTATTGCACACTTTTTGTCAAGGAGCTACACACAGATCAAAATGAAGCCACAGAATCCTCTTTCTCAAGGAGCTACAGACAGATCAAGATGAAGCCACAGAATCATCCTTCTCAAGGAGCTACACACAGATCAAAATGGAGCCAGAGAACCTTGTGTCTTAGTCAGGGTTTCTATTCCTGCACAAACATCATGACCAAGAAGCAAGTTGGGGAGGAAAGGGTTTATTCAGCTTACATTTCCACATTGCAGTTCATCACTAAAGGAAGTCAGGACTGGAACTCAAGCAGGTTAGGAAGCAGGAGCTGATGCAGAGGCCATGGAGGGATGTTTCTTACTGGCTTGCTTCCCCTGGCTTGCTCAGCCTGCTCTCTTATAGAACCCAAGAGCACCAGCCCAGAGATGGTACCACCCACAAGGGGCCCTCTCCCCTTGATCACTAATTGAGAAAATGCTCCACAGCTGGATCTCATGGAGGCACTTCCCCAACTGAAACTCCTTTCTCTGTGATAACTCTAGCCTGTGTCAAGTTGACACACGAAACTAGCCAGTACACCTTGTTGCTCAAGGAGCTACACACAGATCAAGATAGACCCATGGAATCTTTTTTCAAGTGGAGAAATTTACATTTTGCAGTGGGAATATAGTGAGGGAAAATATTACAGGCAAAAGCAGAGCCTTGAAGGAAATATCTTTCACTCTCCTCAGAGCTTTAAAAATGGTCCAAGTAGAGACTAACACAAAAAAAAGTGTTGTTTTTATTAGATGTCTATATTCTAGATCCCAGGTGCCTAGCCAGAAATTTGACATATCAAATCAAAATATTCTAGTGTGTAAAAGTTGTATTTATCTCTCATCAGCTACTCAGAAAAGAAATCTGCTGTCTAGACTGTGCATAGTATTTTGATATGAAATTATCTAGAAGGATATGGTTCTAAAACTTTCATAGAATTAGTCCGATGATCTATTAAAATGTAGAGCCATGGGACTAATCTAATTCAGTAAATCTATCTTGTTAAAAAAAAATACCCAAGTGTTTCCCAAGAAACAAAAACAACGGCAAAAAATTAAAACAGACTTTCTTAGCATCAGTGAGAGGATGAGTCTTAATTTTAAAGGATCCTATCATCACAGCCCTCCTTGCCTCAGAGTAGAGGATGGGTACCTAAGTGTGTGTGTGTGTGTGTGTGTGTGTGTGTGTGTGTGCAGGGCAGTTGGGTAAGGGATTTAACAGCTGATCAGAGGTGGCTCCTAAGGATGCTCACATCTAACAAGAGTCCCAACATTTGAGAGGCTGAGGTAGGAAGATAGTGAAGTTCAAAGACGTCCTGAAATGCAGAGTAAGTTCAAGAACACGAGTCTACAGATGGGATCCTTTCTTAAGTAAGAGATGTAAAAGTAGTCTTGTTCTTGTTCTTGTTTGTGGAGTGTGAATGTGTGTGTGTGTGTGTGTGTGTGTGTGTGAGTGTGTGGGTGTGTTTGAGTGTGTGTGAGTGTGTGTGTGTGTGAGTGAATGTGTGTGTGTGTGTGTGTGTGTGTGTAGTACTAGGGCTTTATACATCCCAGCAAGTGTTCTTCAGCTATGAAAACCATCTTAATATAAATTAAATTACCACTTGAAAAAAGACTAAAATGGATGCCCAAATGTTAAACACAGTGAAAGAAGACTTGATTCCATGACAGGAAGTAGGAGCTATCCAACACTGAAAAGATGGAAACACCTTTACCGAACTGGTAGTCCTGAAAGATGGAAATACACAGAGAAGACATATGAAGTAGGAAGGAAGCAGAAAACCAACATCATATAGAAATGTAAAGAGAACAGATTTCTAAACACCTTATCTCAGACACTAGGCAGCACTAGTCATGAATGACAGCTGATTGAAGAGGTGGGACTTTAAAGATAGACTCATAATAGAAAATCAAGTGAAATGTGCAAAAGCATGACATAGGTCATACTCATGTAAAACTTTTTGACAAAAAAGGTGAGAAACATATGTAAAAAAAAATTCTTATTAACAGTCAAAAGACCAGATTGACAACCTTTAATGATATGACTCAAACCAACTCAAATATCCTCAAATAGCATCAAGATATTGGAAGAAACTTCTTGAACACAAAGATTAAAACAAAGAATAGGTATGAACAAAAGAAAATTGAAAAAAATGAACAGAAAACACATTCAAAAATAATTTGAAGAAATTACTAAAGTATAATCATTAAATCATATTAGAAATAGAAGCTATAATTTACAACAATATGAACAACATAGATTGCATGAAACCTTAATTAATCTCAAGGAGAACCAGAAGAAGGTGGCAACCCTGTTGAGATAGCTGAAGAGGACACAGATGTTCCAGCAGCACTCAAACAGTTTTATTATCTATAAACATGACTCCTGAAGTCTGAGGAATGAGAATGAAGAAATTGATGCTAGCCCAGCCTACACAGTGAACCTGAGATTAGCCCTTGCTCAATGAGATTCAGTCTCAAAAGAAAATAAAAAGAATTAGCAAATACTAATTTTTAAAATGACTAACATCAGACTGTCAAAAGAGAGAAATCATGTACAAACTAGACATTTTGAAATGAGACCTGACACCTGACTAAAACTAACACCATGGAGACATCATCAAAATTTATGATCTTACAAAGCTGCAAAATCCATAAATTAAAGGAAGAAAGGAAGAATTAAAGGAACTTCAAGTAATACCATTGTGTTGCTCTGAGTACCTAATCTTGGATAGGAGCTGGGTAGAATCATTAATAGCTGACATTCCATAGGGTACAGTTGAGGGCATTTACTGAAATATAGAATAGTGCTCTGCAAACTGACTCATGCACAGTCTGCATTCAGCTGACACCTGTCTTATGCATGAGTTCCTGGCTTCAATCCTCAGTCCTGCTAGGGAAGGGAGGAAGAGAAGAAGGACAGAAGGAAGGAAGGAAGGAAGGAAGGAAGGAAGGAAGGAAGGAAGGAAGGAAGGAAGGAAGGAGGGAGGGAGGGAGGGAGGGAGGGAGGGAGGGAGGGAGGGAGGGAGAGAAAAGGAGGAGAGGTAGAAGGGAAGAAGTAAGAGAGAAGAGGTGGGTGGAAGAACCATTGGCAGAAAATGCAGACATTCCTAACAGGAAAGTGAATGTTACAAATGAGATGCACAAATATGAAATAAACTCACGAGTGCCACATAAATATCACATGCAACTCTGGTGGAATTGAGACCAAGCTCAGTTTCAACTACATGAATAAACAATTCTAATTCTATGATTCTATTTAAAGCTGCTTTTGTCCAAAGCAGACACAAGTGAAAACAGAAAGTAAAATTCACCAGGCGGATGGAAACAGAAAAAAACAGAGACTGAGACTCTTACACGGGACATGCTTAGTAAGCATTACACTATTCATAGAATAAGACTAAAGTGGAAACCATGATCTGCAGGGATAGTAGAGTAAGTGTTAATATCTCTGAAAGGAAACAACAATGAGAGAGATCTGAAGGAGAACTGAATAAGAAAAGGATCTTAACAGTGGGTTTAGCTCACCATTCTCAGCACATGATAGGTGAGACAGAAATTAAGAGACAAAAAAAAAAAAAACAAAACAAAACAGGCTCTCAGCCTCTGTAAATAATACATCATTGTCTCAGTTCCATGTGAAATTCATAAAATGAGAAGCCATAAAATAAAAATTCTATAATCTTCATGATTACTATGAATAAAGGGAAATTTAGAATAGTCTCATTTCTCCCGAACAAATCAGGATTTAAAAAACAAAAGCTCTTCCATCTGGATGTTTAATAGACACCATGTTAAACAACCATTTGCTAAGGGGAGATATCCAGATAGAAGTCATGGAAGGGCTGAAAGAAACGATGAGCAAACCGGTAGGTACTGGAATAAAACAAGTGAGCTAACGTGATGATAAAAAAGCAAGAACTTTCAACATCTATCAGCGAAAGTCTAAAATTTACGCATAAATAAACCAATGACTTTGAAAAATAAAAGCTACAAATGAAAGCAGTCAGGGAGTAGTAAGATTAAGAAAGGTACACTGTGTGCTTGCACACAGGAGCCTAGCATTAACTGTCCTCTGAGCAGAACTACCCAGCAGCTAACTGAAACGAATGCAGAGACCCACAGCCCAACACTGGGCAGAGCTCATGGAGTCTGTGGAGAGTAGGGGGAAGGACTGAGGAACCTGGAGGGAATCGGAACTCCACAGGAAGATCAACAGAGTCATCTAACCTGGACCCTTGGTGCTCCCAGAGTCTGAATTATAACAATATGTAGCAGATGTTCAGCCCAGTCTTTATGTGGGTCCCCTAATAACTGGAGCAGGGGCTGTCCCTAAAGCTTTTGCCTATCTGTGGAATCAATTTCACGAATGGGCTGCCTTGTCTAGCCTCAGTGGGAAAGAATGTGCCTAATCCTGAAAAAACTTGATGCACCTGGGTGGGGGAATACCAATAGGGCACCAACCTCTCAAAGGAGAAGGGGAAGGGGAGGGCCTATATGAGAGGGGACATATACACCATGGAAAACCAGAACTTGATTCAGTGATTCAGAGGGATCAGAATAACCAGAGACTGGTTTTCTTCCATTAAAGAGATAAAAAGCTGTATAAATCACAGGAGAGTGCTGGGCATTGATGGTGCATCAATCAATTTAACCCCAGCACTGGGGGGAGGGGGGCAAATGGATATATGTGAGTTGAATGACAGGCAGTTCTATGGAGTGAATTTTGGGACAGCCAGAACTTCACAGAGAAACCCTGTCTTGAACAAAAGAGGATGAGGATGAGGAGGAAGGCAAGGAATGATGATGATGATGGTGATGATGATGATGATGGTGATGCTGATGCTGATGTTGATAGTGATGGTAATAGTGATGGTGATGGCGATGGTGGTAAGCTTCTCAGGATATTGTAGGCAACTGAGCAGCACAGAGGGCCAGAAAGTCTCCAGCAAAAAGCAGGACAGGTCAGAACTTCAGCCCAAGTACCTCACAGTGAAGGGGAAGCCACAGCCATATCCAACCTGTGGGCCACAGGTGCTAGAGAAAACACCCTGGCTGTCCCTTCCAGATGCCCAGCCACTACTCAGAGGCTTCCAGCCCTGTGTGTAGGGATCTGGTGTGATTATGAACTTCCCACAAACAGGCCAGCATTTCCAATAAATAGAACCTTTCTCATCCCATACAACCCTTGAAGTCCTACAGCCTGATGTCATTCTAAGAGGAGCCTATAGTGTTTAAACTGAGATACTCTGGTGACCTGAAGCCTGGATCAGCTTACCACAGTGTCTGGGTGAAGACAATCTCCACTGAAGTTTGCAAGGATACGTCATACACAGACATGCTGAGAAATTGAAGCAGGGGCTCCCACTGCAGCAGGAAGGCAGGCATGGCCCTGCCTTGGGTGTTAAAGAGCCAGGGTGTCCCTGAGGATTTCTGACAGCCACTACAGAAGGAAGACCAGTGTGAATCAATAAACATGACCTGGCCATTTGTTTACATATACAGGTAGCTTAGAGGAACTAAACTGTATGTAGATAGCAGGAAATGGACAACATCACGTTACTTCTATCTTTTATAGACTTCCAGGAAGAAGACTGCCCTCATTAGCTTTAACTGATTGGCTTTGGCCATGTCTTAGTGGTGCTGCCTTGATTGCCAGTTGATGTAAGTGGGCTTGGTTTTCTGTGAGTGGCATCATGGAGGGCACCATTCCCTGGGCAGGAGGCCCTGGGAAGCATAAGGAATCTAATTAAAGATGGATCTGCTTAAGCTGAGCAGCAAGCTGTGTCCTCTATGTTTTCTGCTTCAAGTTCCTGCCCTAATTTCCTCTGTGATGGCCTGTGCCTATCAGCTGATACAAATCTCTCCCACCTAAGTTGCTTCAGGTGAGAGGGCTTCATCACAAAAGCATATATAAAACTAATCACTGATCCTGAATCAAGAATCCAGACTTGTAGAAGACTGATACAGAGAAATGGTGTATTAAATCTCTGCCCACAGGTAGTGGGCTCAGCCAACGTTTTCTACATCATAAGACACAGGATGCTACTGCCTCTGTTCCATAACCCACCCTGATCATTCTGAATCGCCAGTCATCTGAAGGTCAGACAAACACCCTGAGATCCCAACTGTTTTTAGAACTGCCAAGAAAGGAAACTGGATCAAAGACCAAGGATATGTCTCACAGAGTCTCACAGTTCATATGACTAAGTAAATAAATATGGACAGCAACAGCGAGGCGAATTTGCACAAAAAGAAAAAACTCCCACCGCCACCAGATTTGATGTTCTGACTGACTAAATTGCTTAAACCTCCAAAGGTAAATTGCAAAAGCTAATAAAATGTCACACGTCCCTTAAACCACAGCTCTGGAATTTAGCAAATATAGGTGATGGAAAGCTGTCTTCCTCTGCAGTGCACAGGGCATGCTCTCCCGGGTGATGTGGATTAGTCTTGTATGTTTTACCGCTCTGAAAGAAATTGTCCTTGAGAAATGGAGAGAGAGTTTGAAGGATTTGACAGAGATGGAGAACACCGAACACCAGAAGTGAAAGAGTTCAGAGCTTTCAAATTGCAGTGTAAACCAAAAGCTTGGTTAAATAGCAGATCCATCCTGTTTCCTCTTCCGAATAAATTGGATAAGAAAAAATATGCTGACTTAGAAAAAAGAAGGAAAAAAACCTATTGAAACCAAATGTTCCCGGAAGAAGCATGGAGTTTAATTACTATTACGCCCGACTTGTCGGGGAAACATGACACTGTTTTACATGAGTGACCAGAATGGTAATTTTGAAAGACAGTAACAAACACTCAGAAATCAAGAATAGCTGTTGGACTGTATATTTGATATTTGACAGGTTAGACACAGATGCAGCACACATTCCTTTATAGGAGGCGGCCTTACACCGTAGGCAAAACTTCAGTGAGAAATGGACTTGCTGCAGAGGTAAGCTCAAAGAGCCTTTGACACAGACAGGCTGGGCCTTCATTTCTAAGCCCACACTGCCGTGCTCCAGGCACCGATTTATAGCAACAATAAAGGGCAGCAAGTAAAGGCATTTTAGATCTGACTTTACAAATGCATGGAGATTTTCCTGAAAAAATAATACATGTCTTCTACAACAGTTGGCTCCTGCTTCTTTTCCGAATTAGCTGCATGAAAAACGAGCAAGCATGTATGCTTAGTTGGAGCACATTACTCAGTGAGGTCTCAGGAAGTAAACGTTTTTTCATCCCGTTCCCCTTTGGCCTTTGAGCATTATTCAATGTGAACAGCCTCTGAGAAGACTGATACCATGACACCCATTACAGCCCACTTACTTCAGAAATACCAAGAATCATGAGCAGGTCTCCCTGACCATTTATCTGTCTAATGTTTTAATGGTATTTATAATAACTGTGTTGTTGCAAAATATGTATACCATGGCAGTGGTAAAATTGCAAATCTATGTGAAGCCTATAGTTATATATGACCATTAAATATCATATAAATAGCCACCAAGCTAGAAAAGCGAATATTGCACAAAATAAGATCTGTAAGTGCTGGTTTCTTAATTAAACCTCGTAAATTTGGGTCTCTGGAATGTTCATTTCCCAGATTTCTCTTAGATGTGTTTTCAACATTGTATGCCTTGTTTGATCAGCACTGTTTGCAACCTCAAGCTGTGCCCATGTGAACGGGAGGTGATAGCATCAGTCTGTACTCAGGAGGCTTCCCCTAGCATAGTTCTAACATCTGGGATTTCCAAATGCAGCACTGAAAGCTAAGGAATCTATGTGGGGAATGTCTGAACTAAACCTGAGTGTCTGAATACCATTTTGTACTTTCTACTCATCTGTGGGGTGATTTGGAACAGGTCAGCAGGCAAATTAAAATAGCTGGGCTGGAGAAAAGGCATCGGCTCCTTTAACTAGATCCAACTAGGATAATGAGATCTCTCCTGTCAGGGAGTCAGTTCTTGCAAAACGATATCTAAAAGACGAAAAAGCCAACAATAGCACAATGATACAGAAACGATCCCAAAAATAATAAGAACAAATTGCTCCACATAAATATCTGTGGATTTTGGGAAGTGTCGCCTGTGCAGGTGGAGGGCAAAGGTTAACTCAGGATTCTTCCCAGCTATTGGTGTTCACCAAGGAGGTGTAGGATTTACTCCTCAGAACCCCCATCCTGATCATTAGAAAGGTAGAAAGCTTACCCAACTCACTGGGCTAACGGAGGATTTAAAGCAGCCGTCTCCATCCATTTCAAGTTGTTCTCTTACTAATGGCTTCGATTTACCAGTCAAATTAACTTGCAGCACCTGTTATATTGATAACAGTAAACCACGACATTCCCAGGAGCCTCTCTTCAGGTGAGCATCTGCTGCGTGCCATTATCATGGGACCAGTCCATGTTTGCAAACCAGCCTCAGAGATGCTTATTGACTCCTTAAAGAGAAATAATCTGGGCTCTGGTTGGGGTGGGCAGACGGTAAAGTATTTACATAGCAGGCCTGACAACTTCAGCTTGATTCCCAGAACCCACATAAGGTCAAGTGTGGATAATGTCTGCTTGTAACCTAAGTACTTGGGAGGCAGAGACAGGAGGATCCCTGGAGTTTGCTTGGCAGACAGGCCAGCAAAATTGGCAAGTCCCCTGTCTCAAAAAGTATCATGGATGGGCTCAGTAGATAAAGTGCTTATCTGACAGCCATGAGGTGCAGAGGCTGGCATCTCAGAACTACATAAATAAATGCTGGGTGCATGTGGCAAGACCTGTGACACCAGAACCTGAAAATCCCAAGCAGGGAAACTTGGAGCAAGACACACAGCTGTCCTGCCCTTGTTGGTAAGCTTTGGGTTCAACCAATAGACAGACCATGCCTCTGTGAATGGGGTAGAGGGTGACCTAGGAAGATGTCCTGGGTCAGGCTCAGAACTTCTATGCACATGTTTGGATGCATATGCATGCATCTGCACACACTATCATCGTGTGACTCTGGTCTTTTGACAGTGATATGAAAATGCCTGGGACCAGCTGTAAGGATCTGGAGATTGGTCTCAGAGTATATCCTTTAAGAGAACCACACAGACTAACGTCGAGAATTTAAGGCTGTGGGACTGCAAAGAGAACAAAAGCACCCGAATTCCTCAGGCTTCTGTCTGTTCGGTCCCATCTACCACTTTGCTACCTAAGAAGTCGCAGCTCCTGGCCACTGCACTCTATTTCTCCTGCACTGGGGTTTTCTGGGCTTTGTTTCTTCTCTGGGTTTTGAGAGGCATTGTTCCTCAGATTGACTTTTCCCTCCTATCACTACACTATTATCAAGCAGTGGTTGCCTTAGCAACACCTGACTAGGCTGCAGTTCTCAAGACTTGTTTCTCCGGAGTCAGTCTTCACACTCTTTCTGAAGGAGCCAACAGCTCTCTTCCTGTCACACACAGGGACAGCATTCCTCAAAAGAAAACAGTTTGTGGAGATGAAGCATTTAACCTACTCAGATTTATCAAAAAGTAGGCTGTTTTACTGACTAATGCATCAGCTAAATATTATATTGTCCTATATTTCTCAACCTACGAGGTATACAGATAAAGCATTATTTTTTAAAGATATGTTGAATAAAAATGACATCTGCAGGGATTAGCTTAGTGGCATGCTATTCGGTATTTAGCAATTAAAAGCAAGGTCCTTGAAAATGAAAACACATAAAACAAAGTACATATACTTATGTATATACATACTGAAATAATTACATAAAATTTTGTAAGTAATAATTATCTTTAAGATGTATTTAATTCATAGTGATGACTGTTTGAGAGTGGGCACAATTCTTTAGGGCTTTTGTTTGTTTCTTGTTTTGTTTTGTTTTGTTTTTGATGGCACACGACATTTATATGGTGTTGACGCTCCTAATACTGGTTCATGCCCTCCTCTTACTCAGAGGGTAGCTTGTTCAGTCACACCTTCACATGTCTCATGTATTTGAAGGACACCTTGGGCTTCAGAGTTCACTTAAACAGCCAAAAGGAAGCCTATCTTTGGCGTGTGCCTTTCTGCTCTAGGCTTACCTGCCCATTTCCTTCTCTGAAGTTTGTACTTAGTGTAACTGATTTTTCAGGATAAAAGAGCCCTCCACCTGTTCAGACTTAGTGCTTCACACAGTGCTTCACACTTCTGCCCTGGCCTCAGGGTTTCCCCGCATAGTTTCCCTGGCATCTTATTCAATGTTTGAAGATCTGCGTGGTTTGTTCTCAGGATACACAGAGACAGACACAGACAGCAAAATAATAATGGTGATGATGATGATGATGATGATGACAATAATAATAGTAGTAGCAGTAATATTGTCAAAATGGGAGGAAAATCAAGTGTCATTTTGCTGGTTTTTTTGTCTCAGTGTATCAGTGGCATGACAGTGATGTACTAGAAATCTATATGGTTTAACACATCAAATCTAGATAGAAAATACCCAGAAAGAATTCCTCTCAGATTCGTCAATATGTATGGAGTATATATAAAGAACAAAATGATCTTATGTTAATTATGTAGCTCCTGTGAACTTAACCACAGCAATTATAAGAAGTAACACAGACACCAATGTCCTGCTGGCCTAAGTGGGATGGAAACAGTGCCACTAACTCTGAATTGCTGTCTTTGCCAAAGGCATGCATGTTCTAATAACACGGGATGGTGTGTGCCACGGGATGGTGTGGTCTTGTGCCGCATTCCAGTCTGGTGTGGTTTTCTATTCCAGAGTGGCATTCCAGTCCAGTGTGGCATGCCAATCTGGTGTGGTGTTCCAGTGTGGAGTGGCATTCCAGTCCATTGTGGCGATACAGTTCAAACTTAAACATTCCTGAAATTCAAAGCTAGAGTCTCTATGGTGAGAGAATATGGAGGTTATAGTCAGTACTAGTCTTGTAACTGTTTGCTTATCTTTGCTGTATAAATTCTTTATGATTCAGGATGTCAAAAAAGCCCCAACAGCTGCAAGAGATAAAAGGCCTGCCATTCGGGAGAGCACTATAGGAGGCTCTGGGGCCACCTGACCTTTGCAGGGGCCTTCAGTGAGCACAGGAAGGGGGTGATTCTTCCTTTTTCCATTAATTAATTGAATAATTTATTTTATATCTAGATTACAGATGCTCCACCCTCCTCTCCTTCCACTCCTCCCTTCCCTTATGTTCTCCCATCTCCCTCCCTTTGTCCTCCCATGGATATCAACCTCTCTTGGTAAATCAATTTGCAATAAGATTAGGAGCATATTCTTCTATCGAGGCTAGACAAGGCAATTCAGTGAGGGGAAAGAGGTACCCAGGCAGACAACAAAGTCAGCTATAGCCACTGCTCTAGTTGTTAGGGGTCCCACATGAAGATGAAGCTGCACATCTGTTACATATATGTAGGAGGCTGGCCTAGGGCTATCCTATACTTGCACTCTGGTGGTGTCTGAACAGTCACTCCTCTCTAGGTGGAATGATCAGGTGTGTGGATCCATCTGCCTATACTAGTAACTTCTTATTCTTCATTTGGCCCTGATTTCTGTTATATGAATAGGATCCTTGCTCTACCTATAGTTATAAATTCTTTGACTTTGCCTTAACTTGCAAGAAGCTATGTCACTTGATATATCAGCACAAGGTTGTCATTTATGTCTAAAAATAGCCTTATTTCTATAGGAGTTTATACAGTGTGGCTACATTTAAACATTATAAAATATATACAGTATTTATGGAACATTTTCATATATTCCTTGAATTAAGCTGTCAGCATATAAATATCTCTAAAATTTCACTGATCTAGAATAATATTACAGATATTTAAGCTGTATAATTATAGGTGGAGTGTTTCCAGAGAGTCTTGGATTGCAATTTCCAAAGGAGAAACAATGCATTTAAAAGTGAAAAATACATATAAAAATGAATTATTTTTTTAACTCAACGGAAAAAGACAGGACACTTGTAAAAGAATCCCCATATCTTATTTTCTCTGGTTCCATGGTATTCTTTGAAAAAGATTGAAAAAGACTAGAATTCATTACAAGTCCTTAATTGCTGGTTTCTCTACAAAATAGATGTTTATGCGTGGTTTTCAGAATAGCTCCCATTCACTGGAGGGAGAGCGTATGCAGCCCAAGTTTAAATAAACAGTAATGTTGTACTAAGTTTGCAAAAGCATAATTAGTCCCGGAGGCACAATATTTTTAAGTGTAGAATTCTTGTTCTCCAGCTGTAGTGGGTAGATTTGTACAGCAGAGGCAACTCATCATCATGGTTTTGAAGTCCAGGACTTGTTTTGCAGAGAAGCATTTTCCCTACCTGCTGTTGACAGAGGAGCAGTAGCTATCCCACTGTTGCAGACATTCATGGTGATTACAAACAGGTCAGGGTGGATTCCTTGGACCAGCATTACTCATCTGTGCATGCTCCATCACCACAGATGCTATGGGATAACCAACTGAATTTGAAAGCAACTATTGTGTTTATTTCATGTAAACAATAAATGGTAGAGCCAGTTTTGTCAAACAGCTCACTATAAGAACTTGGGATGGAATAAAGCATTGTACCTAGTCCAACTGCTATCCGGATAGAGATGAAGGACCTCGAGTAACTGGCCATTAAAGCAGGTGTAAAGTACATTTAAACCGGTAAACTATACTCTTGCCCATAACCTGAAAACATAAACAGAAGCACAGCATACAAAGAGAATTCAATGGACATATTACCACATCCTTGAAATTCACTTAAGGAATCAAGAAAACAGATAGACAGCCAGTGGACAGACAGGGGGTAGGTTTAATATGCTTTGTTTTGTCTGTCAGCATTTCCAATAAACACCCAGTACAATTCATCTTTTCAACTGTTACTACTGCTACTTTTAGGCAGCCGTATATGTGGTGTACTTTCTGTTTTATATAAATGTAGGCAGCACTTCTGACACTGAGCTTCCAGAACAAGATGACATTTATTTCTAAACTTCCAATACCCTTATCAAAATAATAGATATGTTTTAATCACTATTCAACAGTTTAAAAACACACAAGAAAAACAAGGAGATTTTCTAAGACTTTCTGAACCTGGGCCATAGGTTGTTTCCTCGACCTGCCTCTCAACATCCTGTAAGAATGTAAAGCAGACTGACCTCTGTAACAGTCATGACAACTTCCGAAATGGTTATGAAAGAACAGCACAAATTAAATCCCTAGCAACACAGAGAAAGGCAGCTGAGAAAAACAGGAAAGATGCAGGAGCATGGCTGCTCAGGCATGGTTGAGGGAAGAATGAGGAGAGCAGGGAAGAGCAGGGCCAAGGTGAAGGGACCTGCGGTCCATCCAAGGTTGCCTGGAGACGTCAGGAGCTCTGGAATGCTCTGTGGAGAATGCTGGCGTCATGAGATGCACACATTTACAATATTTAAGTATTTGTTAATATTTCATATGTATGTATGCACATACATGTCTATGTATTTGTGAATGTGTATACAGATATGTACATATCCATATATAATCATATACATGCACACACACACACACACACACACACACATACACATATGCACTTGTCCTGGAGCTAGAATCAAAGGTGGCTGTGAGCCACCCAACAACGGGTGTTAGAAACTACTCATGCCCTCTGGTGTAGTGTTCATAGCGGCTGAACCATCTCTATAGTCCCATACATTTAAAAAGTAAAAATACAATCTAAAAAAAAATTTGGAAGAAGTGTTAAATATATACTTTGAATGTATAGTTTCACTTTATCTGGTATGTCAAAATTCTTATTTACCTATTAAAAAATGAAAGCATTGATTAAAAATAGAACAAAACATATAGCCGGTTCACGCCAAAAGTACAAATGTCTAGTAAATGCAAAAGTAAAATTTTGATTATTGATAAAAAAGATTTTACCTATGAGGAATTATAATTTAAAATCTCTAATATCTACACTTTGATATTCTCTAGCCATTAAAATTATATTTTATCTGGGTGTCAAGGCACATACATTTAATCCCAGCTCTTGGCAGACAAGAAAAGAAAAATGTGTCTTCAAGGCCAGCTTCATCTACATAATGATACAGACCAGCCAGAGCTACACAGTGAGTTTCAGTCTAAAACCAAAAACTGAAATTATATTTTAGCTATGTGTTGATGCATAACAATAAGTAATGAGAAGGCTGTTATCCTGGATTGTATTTGGCCATATTGTGCTTTGTAGTAGATGCATGTGTGTGTGTGTGTGTGTGTGTGTGTGTGTGTGTGTGTGTGTGTGTGTGTATGTGTGTGTGTGTGTGTGTTTAACACCCAGTACACATATGAGTACAACCATGACTAACTTTATAGTGGAATCTTTTCCTCACATTGAGGTATTTTCTCCTGGAGAAAGGAAAACTCATTAAAAAAAAAATTTCCCAAGTCCTCAAGACAAACTTGCAAATTCAAGGAGTCCCTCGATGAAACCACACAAAGAGCAAACAACACCAATGAACAAGTTAGAGCCCGGGGATTGGAGCATGACAACAATCACACAGAACAATGTCTGAGTAAGGGTCTGCCCACAAAGTGCATGGTCACTACTAGTGATTCATGACCAGATCCTAACATGATTTATCCAGACCAGGTACTTTACCAGCATACACCTTTTAAACATTTACTGGATCATGAGTACTTTCCTAGATATAATGAAGGAAAATAATTAAAACCATTTAGTTTTGATTTTTGCATCTAACCAATCCTTTTCAATATGACCTTTTATTACCTTTCTCTATTTCTTAAATAATCTCACTGACTAACAAAAATAACTCATGTACAGAAATGACTGACTCGGGAGATGTGGGGCATGGTTCACCAGGTAGAAGCACCCTGTAAGTTTGAGACACTGGGATAAGTGTGAATGGCTATAACGGCCATGGCCATTGGGTCCTGTGTTAGGCTTCATTTTTCATAGAACGCCTTCTTGTGTCTCTGTTCAGTCTTTAAAGAACTAAATGCAGGGATCACTTTTCACTCTGGCACCTACTAGCATGTGCTCAGGTTTAAAGTCTGGGTGACCCAGCAGGAAGGGATAGGGGAGGGGAATTACAATGGACCAGGCACCAAAGGAAAGGAGGGATTCAGCCCTGGTCCCCATAATGGCCACACTGGGGCCGTGCTCATCCTGGCCCAACATAAAGACACCAGGTTGAAAAGATCTTCACCAATCCTACATCAGATAGAGGGCTAATATCCAATATATATAAAGAACTTAAGAAGTTAGACTCCAGAAAACCAAACAACCCTATTAAAAAATGGGGTACAGAGTTAAACAGGGAATTCTCACCTGAAGAACTTCGGATGGCGGAGAAGCATCTTAAAAAATGCTCAACTTCATTAGTCATTAGGGAAATGCAAATCAAAACAACCCTGAGATTTCACCTTACACCAGTCAGAATGGCTAAGATTAAAAATTCAGGAGACAGCAGGTGTTGGAGAGGATGTGGGGAAAGAGGAACACTCCTCCACTGCTGGTGGGGTTGCAAATTGGTACAACCACTCTGGAAAGCAGTCTGGCGGTTCCTCCGAAAACTGGGCACCTCACTTCCAGAAGATCCTGCTATACCACTCCTGGGCATATACCCAGAGGATTCCCCACCACGTAATAAGGATACATGCTCTACTATGTTCATAGCAGCCCTATTTATAATTACCAGATGCTGGAAAGAACCCAGGTATCCCTCAACAGAAGAGTGGATGCAAAAAATGTGGTATATCTACACAATGGAGTACTATTCAGCCATGAGAAACAATGAATTCATGAAATTCTTAGGCAAATGGATGGAGCTAGAGAACATCATACTAAGTGAGGTGACCCAGACTCAAAAGGTGACTCATGGTATGCACTCACTAATAAGAGGATATTAACCTAGAAAACTGGAATACCCCAAACATAATCCATACATCAAATGAGGTACAAGAAGAAAGGAGGAGTGGCCCCTTGTTCTAGAAAGACTCAGTGAAGAAGTATAGGGCAAAACCAGAACGGGGAAGTGGGAAGGGATGGGTGGGAGGACAGGGGGAAAAAGGGGGGCTTATGGGACTTTCGGAGAGTGGGGGGCTAGAAAAGGGGAAATCATTTGAAATGTAAATAAAAAATATATCGAATAAAAAAAAATATTTTACAAAGATGTGAAAAACACACTAGGGAAAAGAAAATGTCTTCAACAAAGGTGCTGAGAAGGCAGGATATCCACATGTAAAAGAATAAAAAAAAAAAAAAAGAAAGAAAAGAAAAGCATCAGGCATGTGAGGATCAACTGTGGTTCACTTCATTCCGGGTTACTAGGAGTTTATTTTGTTCTTGGGGAAGGCATCTGAGAAAACCAGGAGGTAGTAAAGTGCACCATTTTATGAAGGAGCACTTAAATAAACAGCAAATCACTTAAGCTAAAGTGCTGTTGGGAGTGATTCTTCATTACCTCTTATCTAGAAACACAAAAGCACAGTCATTATTGCTTTACTCATAAGAATCCCTCAGTCTGCTCTGTCCCCAGTCCTTGATATGTAAGGCCATTTCTTACTTCCTGGCATTTTCGCTTACAATTGACTGGCCTATGTTATGGAGGCGTGATAAGCTGACATTCCAGTTCATTATAAATCTCTGATGACAAGGAGCAGTGGGTACAAGTTGACTGGATTTGAAATTAAACAGTTATATATGCACATTAAAACTTTAATTCTTTTAGGATAAGCTTTCCAAACTTAAATAAAACAGGATGACTGGTGTCAGTAAAAAATGGTTTTCTTCAAAGGTGTAGGTTTCGAACAAAAGGAGACAAAAACCCTTTGCCATTTGCCATTCAGCTTTAAATGTATAGGTAGATTTAGGATGAAATACTAGCAAGGAAATGCAAAACCAAAAGTCAAATTACTAAAGTATAAGAGAAAAGGGGAAAAAATCTCCTTCAAAACTATAAATATTTTTTGCAAAGAGATTTTATGTGTCGATAACCATAAATCATAGGGAACAATAGAATGTGTCACTAACGTGGCAAGGGTGCTTCAAAGAGAAGGAAGGGGATATCTAAATGATTCAATTGCCTTTTGTGGCTGAGCATTAATAGACATGTTAGATTTGCAAGACTGTCGATGCCACGGGTCTGGTGCAGCTTTCCTGGGCCCACTCAGTGCTAAGGATTTCTGGAGTCCTGCATTTGGGCAACTAAAGTCTCTTTGTTCCAGTGTCCTCCCCTGTTGTTTGTCCTTAATGACTAATTTAAGGACCTGTACAGGTTTTGTTAGCTGATGCATATAGAATCACATCCATGCCTCTAAGGATGCTCAGTAAATGCTTTTGAATAAATGAAATGTGTTTTTAAATTTTTTTAATATTTTTATTTTCTATATTCTTTGTTTACATTCCAAATGATTTCCCCTTTCCCGGATCCCCCCTCCCCATATGTCCCATAAACCTTCTTCTCTCCATCCCTTCTCCAATCACCTCCCTCCTTTTTCTCTGTCCTTATATTCCCTTCCCATGCTAGATCAATCCTTTCCAGGATCAGGACCCTCTCCATACTTCTTCATGGGCATCATTTGTTATGCAATTTGTGCCTTGGGTATTCAGGGCTTCTGGGCTAATTAATATCCACTCATCAGAGATTGCATTCCATGTGTATTCTTTTGTGATTGGGTTACCTCACTTAGGATGATATTTTCCAGATCAAATGAAATGGAAAAAAATCACAAAATGAAATTAAGCAAGAAATGGGCATACATTTAAAAAATACCACAAGTGAAGATTACATTATAAAATGTTATGGAAGGATTAAAAATATTGTTATATGTAGCACCCCTAGAATATTACTAGATATTCTGAGATTTCTGATATTTACTTGGGGTTATTATTTAATCTTAGTGAAGAAGCCCAATGTTTATATTCTAGAGAAGATGGACATTAGGGCCAAAAGACTGGGAAACAAACTGACTCTTCAGATTGTTGAGTTTAGAAAGCAAACAGGAGCCAGAGGGGTCAAAGACACCAGAACACAGAGTCAACTAAGCAGGGCAGTTAGGGAATCACAGAGACTGAAGCAAAAATCACAGAGCCTGCATGGGTCTGCACTAGGACTTCTGCGTATGTGTGTGCCTGCTCACTTGGGCTTGTGGGACTCCTAACAGTCGGAGTCAGGCTGTCTCTGACTGTTTAGACTGCTGTTAGGACCCCATTCCTCCTACTGGGCTACCTTATCCAGTCTGCATATGAGGAATTGTGCCTAGTCATATAGTAAACTGTTATGCTGTGTTCAGTTGGCATCACTGGGAGTTCTACTCTTTTCTGAAGGGAAAAGGAGGAGGAAAGGATCTAGGTGAGTGGGAGGAGGCTAACTGGGAGGAGTAGCAGAAAGGGAAACTTCAGTCAGGATGTAATACGTGAGAGAGCTGAATAAATAAATAAAAATGATCTAGGGAAAACAGAAAGAAGGCAAACATTCTAACAAAAGTGAGTCAAATCTATATTCTAGAAGAAGATACAGTGTGACAGGTATTATGTCCTGCACTGCACCCACCGTGTGACAGGTAGGATGTCTCACATTGTACCCACAGTGAGACAGACAGGTAGGGTGTCCTACACTGGTGCCAGAGTGTGACTGGTAGGATGTCCCACACTGCTCCCACAGTATGACAGGTAGGATGTCCTACACTGCACCCAGAGGTAGGATGTCTCACACCATACCCACAGTGTAACTTGTAGGATGTCCCACACTGTACCCACAGTGTGACTAGTAAGATGTCCCATGCTGAACCCACAGTTTGATAGATTATCCTACAGTAGACTCAGTGTGACAAATAGGATTTCCTACACTGCGCCTGGGGATGGAGAATGCTTCATTATCACATGCAATGGTTAAACTTCAATTAGCTCCTTATATGCTACCTGTAAAATATAAATTTAACCAATTTCTCAAAGAATGTCACTCATAAGAGGGATCAGCCAGCCTTGGTGCACCTAAGATTAGGAAAGTTTTACCAGAGTCAGCATGACCCATTTTCCCCTGTATGACTGTCTGTGCTGCCCTGTCTGGATAACACAAGCCCTGGTCTTCAGCCACTGAAGGACAATTGACAAAGCTTACAGCTAGGACCCTGACCCCATTGCATGTACATTGTTGAAAAACTTGTCTGGCACTTAGCTCTGTGAGTTACAGGAGGACAACGCATGCCCTCTTAGCCTTGGTTTCCTCTACTGACCTGGAAGCAGGTCTGTGACATGTCCCATAGATCTCTGGTGCTGCTGCTCTACTGAGCTCCTCTTCTGTTTTGTTTTGACATTGGTTCTATGCTTACCTTTGGTTTTGGCAGGGTAATTCTTGGCAACTTAATTACCTACTAGAGTGTATTATTGCCTTGACTGCATTGCTGGAGGCTTCAGGAGGCTATGGTCCTACAAAACATCTTCCTTCTCCAACCAATGGAGAGTCATCTTGTCAGCAGGGAAGGGAGAAAACAGAGGCCTAAAATCTTTCTTCATCTTCCAGTTGTCCTGTTTTCAGCCTGAAAAATCAAGGGTAATAGCAGGAATTGACACATCTAATCTTGTTCTGTTCTTCCCACCAATAGTCTGTTTTATACACACACACACACGCATGCACATGCATGCACACATACACACACACACACACATGCATACACATATACATACAAGCATGCACATGTACAAGCATACACACTCATGCACGCAAAGCATTCCCCACAAAAAGACCATGAGGTATTGTCTAAAAGCCATACATCTTCCATGATTGTATTTTCTAGAGTGAAATGTACTTTATGCTTCTTTGTAAGTTTATTCAGTTCTTTATTTGTTTAATGTCTAGGATATTTTCAGGAAAATTCTTTTTACTTTAATTATAGAAGACAAAGTGAGACATTACAGGTGTGACTTTCATGTTCACAGATGCCAATAAGGGATATTGAATACTGTAAATTCCACACACCATTTTTACTTTTAGAAATAATAATTGAGAAGATTTGACATATATGTAATAACTAGTTGTATAGTGTGATCAGTAAACATGTATCTTTTAGTTACTTGAAGGAACTGTGAAGAAGGCCTATGTATCAAAATTACTATAATCCCAAATATTTCAACATGATTCCTATGTGAAGATAGAGTCTAAATCTATTTGCAGATAGCAGTTGTTAATGCTTAAATTAAATTTTACTAGATGTTGAAATCCTTGAGTTAAAAATAACTCAAAGTACAGATGACACAGTTAACTGAAAATTAAAAGCAAAACCAATGGCAGTGCCTACTGTTACCTCAAAGAAGACACAATTGACAGGGAAACAGCATTTGCAGATTTGGAGAGCACTGTTGCCATTTGTTAATAGGAAATAATCCAAAGATTGGGAATCATTTGAAATACCCAAAGCATAGAAAAGAGTTAGTATATATTACACCAAAGGGACTCAGAAAGGAAGAATATGGTTAGGTAAAGCAGAAAAATGACCTCAGTAGATATGAAATTTGCAAAGAAATGTTAGTTAAGAAGCAACACCAATCTTTAAAAGGGCTTTCAGGAAACAAAACCCAAGTTGAGGGTTAACTAACTACCTCTCATTCCTACAAATGATAAAATATTCAAACAAAATCAAATATAATTAAGGTTCAGAAAGATCACTCTTGGTTAAGAGTCAAGCTTGTGTAGACAACTTTAAAATCAGTCTGGCACAATTTATTATGGTGCAGTAAGCAATGATCATCCTTCTAGACACATGATCTAGATGAAGTTTTGATTTTGAATTAGCAGGAAATCGTGGGGATGTTTCCATAAGCATCATTCAAAATACTCAAAATTGAAATTACCTTGTTTATCATTCATAGGAAAATTATATAGATACATTGGAATAGACTCATATAGGAAGGCAGTCCACAGAAATGAAAACTTAATGAGCTATATTTTCCACATCAATATGAATGAATTTTTATGGTTGTTCATGTTGAGTTAATAAAGGGCAAGTCACAAAGGACTGTGCATATCATGATGCCATTTTGATGAAATTCAAACAATAGTGGAAAACATATTGTTCCAGCAGTGCTGAAAAAAACATACACAGGGTTAGTACTGAAGAAATGCTGTTATATCTTACAGAGATAAAGTTTTACAGTAAGGGTTCTTTACTGAGTAAAAGACATGAGTTAAATGAAGAGTCTCTAAAGAGTTAAGTATTATTGACATTTTTTATTTAAATAGAAAATATTAATTGTAATTAATAGAAATCCTCGGGCAGGTTTACTTTTATGATTACACCCATGTATGATGGGTGTGGTGTAACATATCAAATGATGCTCAAGAAGAAGGAAGATGTCCCTGGTCCTGGAAAGGTTCTATGCATCAGTGTAGGGAAATACCAGGACAGGGAAGTGGGAGAGAGTTGATTGGGAAACAGGAGGAAGGGAGAGGGCTTAGGGGACTTTCAGGGAGCAGGGAACCAGGAAAGGGGAAATCATTTGAAATGTAAATAAAGAATATATCTAATAAAAATTCTTTTTTAAAATATTTTTATTTTCTATATTCTTTGTTTACATTCCAAATAATTTCCCCTTTCCCGGTTCCCCCCCTCCCCATATGTCCCATAAACCTTCTTCACTCCATTCCTTCTCCAATCACCTCCCTCCTTTTTCTCTGTCCTTATATTTACTTCCAATGCTAGATCGATCCTTTCCAGGATCAGGACCTTCTCCATACTTCTTCATGGGCGTCATTTGTTATGCAATTTGTGCCTTGGGTATTCAGGACTTCTGCGCTAATTAATATCCACTTATCAGAGATTGCATTGCATGTGTATTCTTTTGTGATTGGGTTACCTCACTTAGGATGATATTTTCCAGATCAAACCATTTGCCTAAAAATTTTGTGAATTCATTGTTTCTAATTGCTGAGTAATTCCATTGTGTAAATATACCACATTTTCTGTATCCATTCCTCCTTTGAGGGACATCTGGGTTCTTTCCAGCTTCTGGCTATTATAAATAAGGCTGCTATGAACATAATGGAGCATGTGTCTTTATTGTATGCTGGGGAATCCTTTGGCTATATGCCCAGGTGAGGTATAGCAGGGTCCTCTGGAAGTCTCATGTCCAGTTTTCTGAGGAACCTCCAGACTGATTTCCAAAGTGGTTGTACCATCTTACAGCCCCACCAGCAGTGGAGGAGTGTTCCTCTTTCTCCACATCCTCTCCAACACCTGTTGTCTCCTGAGTTTTTGACCTTAGCCATTCTGACTGGTGTAAGGTGAAATCTCAGGGTTATTTTGATCTACATTTCCTTAATGACTAATGATGTTGAGCACTTCTTAAGGTGCCTCTAGGCCATCCAAATTTCTTCAGGTGAAAATTCTTTGTTTGGATCTGTACCCCATTTTTTAATAGGGTTATTTGGTTTCCTGGGGTCTAACTTCTTGAGTTCTTTGTATATATTGGATATTAGCCCTCTATCAGATGTGGGGTTGGTGAATATCCTTTCCCAATTTGATGGTTGCCGTTTTGACCTTTTAACAGTGTCCTTTGCCTTACAGAAACTTTGTAGTTTTATGAGGTCCCATTTGTCAATTCTTGATCTTAGAGCATAAGCTATTGGTGATCTGTTCAGGAACTTTTCCCCTGTGCCCATGTCCTCAAGGGTCTTCCCCAGTTTCTTTTCTATTAGTTTCAGTGTGTCTGGTTTTACATGGAGGTCCTTGATTCACTTGGAGTGAAGTTTAGTACATGGAGATAAGAATGGATCAATTCACATGCTTCTGTATGCTGACCTCCAACTGATCCAGCACCATTTGTTGAAAAGGCTATCTTTTTTCCACTGGATGTTTTTGGCTCCTTTGTCGAAGCTCAAGTGACCATAGGTGTGTGGATTCATTTCTGGATCTTCAATTCTATTCCATTGGTCCACTTGTCTGTCACTGTGCCAATACCATGCAGTTTTTAACACTATTGCTCTGTAATATTGCTTGAAGTCAGGAGTACTGATTCCCCCAGAATTTCTTTTGTTGTTGAGAATAGTTTTAGCTCTCCTGGGTTTTTTGTTATTCCAGATGAATTTGAGACTTGCTTTTTCTACCTCTGTGAAGAACTGAGTTGGGATTTTGATGGGGATTGCATTGAATCTGTAGATCACTTTTGGCAAGATGGCCATTTTAACTATATTAATCCTGCCGATCCACGACCATGGCAGATTTTTCCATTTTCTCAGGTCTTCTTCGATTTCCTTCTTCAGAGACCTGAAGTTCTTGTCATATAGATGTTTCACTTGCTTGGTTAGAGTCACACCAAGATACTTTATATTGTTTGTGGCTATTTTGAAGGGTGTTATTTCCCTAACTTCTTTCTCAGCCTGCTTATCCTTTGAGTATAGGAAGGCAACTGATTTGCTTGAGTTGATTTTATAACCAGACACTTTGCTGAAGTTGTTTATCAGCTGTAAGAGTTCTCTGGTGGAGGTTTTTGGGTCACTTATGTAGACTATCATGTCATCTGCAAATAGTGATAATTTGACTTCTTCCTTTCCAATTTGTATCCCCATGACCTCCTTATGTTGTCTAATTGCTCTAGCTAGAACTTCAAGTACTATATTGAAAAGATATGGAGAGAGAGGACAGCCTGGTCTAGTCACTGTTTTTAGTGGGATTGCTTCAAGTTTCTCTCCATTTAGTTTGATGTTGGCTACCGGTTTGCTGTATATTGCTTTAACAATGTTTAGGTATGGGCCTTGAATTCCTGTTCTTTCCAATACTTTGAGCATGAAAGGATGCTGGATTTTGTCAAGTGCTTTTTCTGCATCTAATGAGATGATCATATGGTTTTTTTCTTTGAGTTTGTTTATGTAGTGGATAGCATTGATGGATTTCCTTATATTGAACCATCCCTGCATCCCTGGGATGAAGCCTACTTGATCATGGTGGATGATCGTTTTGATGTGTTCTTGGATTCAGTTAGCAAGAATTTTATTAAGTATTTTTGCATCAATATTCATAAGAGAAATTGGCCTGAAGTTCTCTTTCTTTGTTGGATCTTTGTGTGGTTTTGGTATCAGCGTAATTGTGGCTTCATAGAATGAGTTGGGTAGAGTTCCTTCTGTTTCTATTTTGTGGAATAGTTTGAAGAGTATTGTTAGGTCTTCTATGAAGGTCTGATAGAACTCTGCACTGAAGCCATCTGGTCCCGTGCTTCTTTTGGTTGGGAGACTTTCTATGACCCTTTTTATTTCTTCAGGTGTTATGGGACTATTTAATTTATCTATTTGATCCTCATTTAATTTTGGTGTCGGATATCTGTCTAGGAAACTGTCCATTTCCTCCAGATTCTCCAGTTGTGTTGAGTATAGGCTTTTGTAGTAGGATCTAATGATTTTTTGAATTTCCTCAGTTTCTGTTGTTATATCTCCCTTTTCATTTCTAAGTTTGTTAATCTGGATACTGTCTCTGTGTCCTTTGTATAGTCTGGCTAAGGATTTATCTATCTTGTTGATTTTCTCAAAGAACCAGCTCCTGGTTTTGTTGATTCTTTGTATGGTTCTCTTTGTTTCTACTTGATTGATTTCAGACGTGAGTTTGATGATTTCCTGCCTTCTACTCTTCCTGGGTGAAATAGCTTCTTTTTGTTCCAGGGCTTTCAGGTGTGTCATTAAGCTGTTGGTGTATGCTCTCTCCATTTTCTTTTTGGAGGCACTCAGGGCTATGAGTTTTCCTCTTAGCACTGCTTTCATTGTGTCCCATAGATTTGGGTATGTTGTATCTTCATTTTCATTATGTTCTAAAAAGTCTTTAATTTCTTTCTTTATTTTGTCCTTGACCAAGGTATCATTGAGTAGACTATTGTTCAGTTTCCATGTATATGTGGGTTTTCTGTTGCTTTTGTTGCTATTGAAGACCACTTTTACTCCATAGTGATCTGATAGGAGGCATGGGATTAGTTAGATCTTCTTATATTTAGTCTGTCTTGTGATCAATTATATGGTCTATTTTGGAGAAGGTACCATGAGGTGCTGAGAAAAAGGTATAGTCTTTTGCCTGAGGATAGAATGTTCTATATATATCTGTTAAATCTAATTGGTCCAAAGCCTCAATTGGTTTCATTGTGTCCCTGTTTAATTTCTGTTTTCCTGATCAGTCCATTGAGGAAAGTGCAGTGCTGAAGTCACTCACAATTATTGTGTTAGATACAATGTGTGCTTTGAGCTTTAGTAAATTTTCTTTTATGAATGAGGGTACCCTTGCATTTGGAGCATAGATGTTCAGGATTGAGAGTTCTTCTTGTTGTGTTTTTCCTTTGACCAGCAAGAAGTGTCCAGAGTCTCTTTTGATGACTTTGGGTTGAAAGTCAATTTTATCTGATATTAAAATGGCTACTCCAGCTTGTTTCCTGAGACCATTTGCTTGTAAAATTGTCTTCCAGCCTTTTACTCTAAGGTAGTGTTTGTCTTTGACCCTGAGGTGTGTTTCCTGTATGCAGCAAAAAGTAGGGTCCTGTTTACATATCCAGTCAGTTAGACTATTTCTTTTTATTGAGGCATTGAGTCCATTGATGTTAAGAGATATTAAGGAATAGTGATTGTTGCTTCCTGTCATTTTTGACGTTATTTTTTTAAATTTGATTGGTTAACTTCTTTGGGGTTTGATGAAAGGTTACTATCTTGCTTTTTCCAGGGTGAAGTTTCCCTCCTTGTATTGGTGTTTTTCTCCTATTATCCTTTGTAGGGCTGGGTTTGTGGATAGATATTGGGTAAACTTGGTTTTGTCATGGAATATCTTAGTTTCTCCATCTATGGTGATTGAGAGTTTTGCTGGGTATAGTAGTTTTGGCTGACATTTGTGTTCTCTTAGAGTCTACATGAGATCTGCCCAGGATCTTCTAGCCTTCATAGGCTCAGGTTAAAAGTCTCCTGTGATTCTGATAGGTCTTCCTTTATATGTTACTTGGCCTTTTTCTCTTACTGCCTTTACTATTCTTTCTTTGTTTAGTACATTTGGTGTTTTGATTATTATGTGACAGGAAGTATTTCTGTTGTGGTCCAGTCTGTTTGGAGTTCTGTAGGCTTCTTGTATATTCATGGGCATCTCTCTCTTTAGGTTAAGGAAGTTTTCTTCCATAATTTTATTGAAGATATTTGCTGGCCCTTTATTTGTAAATCTTCACTCTCATCTATGCCTATAATCCTTAGGTTTGGTCTTCTCATTGTGTCCTGGATTTCCTGGATATTTTGGGTTACAAGCTTTTTGCATTTTGCATTTTCTTTAACTGTTGAGTCCATGGTTTCTATGGAATCTTCAGCATCTGAGGTTCTTTCTTCTATCTCTTGTATTCTGTTGTTGATATTTGCATCTATGTCCCCTGATTTCTTCCCAAGGCTTTCTATCTCCAAAGTTGTCTCCCTCTGAGTTTTCTTAGTTGTTTCTACTTCTGATTTTAGATCCTGGATGGTTTTGCTTAGCTCCTTCACTTGCTTGTTTGTGCTTTCCTGTAATTCTTTAAGAGATTTTTGTGTTTCCTCTTTCATGACCTCAGCCTGTTGACCAAAGTTCTCCTGTATTTCTTTAAGTGTTTTTTGCGTTTCCTCCTTATTGGCTTTTGTATTCTCCTGAATTTCTTTCAATGATTTTTGTGTTTCCCTTGCAAGGGCTTCTAACTTTTGATCCATTTTCTCCTGAATTTCTTTAAGTATGTCCTTCATGTGTTCCTGTACCAGCATCATGACCAGTGATTTTAAATCCTAATCTTGTTTTACTGGTGTGATGGGGTATCCAGGACATGCTGTTAAAGGAGAATTGAGTTCAGATGTTGCCATTATTGCCTTGATTTCTGTTAGTGACGTTCCTGTGTTTGCCTTTTGCCATCTAGTTCTCACTGGTGTTAGTTAGTCTTGTCAATGCTGGACTCACCTGTGCAAGCTGCCCAGGTGGCCTCTGGTGCGCAGCTTACCTCCTGCACTGCCTGGAGACAGGGTGCTGTTGCCCAGTCTGTTCAGATCCTGAAGCAGACACCTGAAGGCTCCTGCAGGGGCCTGCTGGATTCACCAGAGCACACTGACTCCTCCCAGTCGGCCTCCCGGAAGCCCCTCTTGCCTCTTGCAGGACCTGGAGATGTGGCGTTGCTGCCCAGGCTGATTTGGATCCAGAAGCAGAGAGATCTGAGGGCTCATGCCAGAGGCCTCAGGACTGGAACCAAAGCTCCGTGCCACTGGAGCAAGCTGTGCGCTCCCAGTCTGCCTCAAGTGCACACCAGGTCTCCCGCACTTCCTGGAGACCGAGTGCTGTGGCCCTGGCTGTTCAGATCCTGAAGTAGACACCTGAAGGCTCCCCCTAATACAAATTGTTATATAATCATATACCTACAAAAGTTATGTCACATTTCCACAAGTGTATGAAAACATTAAATATTGTACAATTTTAATTCATTTTTCTAGAAGATTAAGACTGCTTTCTTAAATAAACGTTTACCTGTTCCAAACGTGAGCCAAATGAGCATCTTCCAATATACACAGAAAACACCATCAAATATAGTTGGTACGTATTGGGTTTACAAACCTGGGACGCCTCTCAATACTGGGATACATTATTTCCCATGATTATAATCCATGGACAGCAAACTCCTAGGATTGTCAAAGTCAGAAACTATTCTAGACTTATTCCTTTGGCACACTTCAATATGTTATTTTAAGTCACATGATTTTTGGATGAGTGGAAGTAGGGATGAGAAGAGACTCCCCAAGTCCTGCTGGCAAAAGCCTGTGTGTGGCTTAAAGGAGCAGTTACCTGAAGCAGGTATCCCTTTAGGGAAGAGCAAATCTCTCTCACAAGCCAGGAGAAAGTGTCAGTCACATCAGAGTCCCTTCATGGGTCAAACACACTCAACTTCTAGATATGCTATAAGTCCAGTGCAAGAGGTTAATAATTCCATCCCATCCCAGCCAGAGATAGTCCACAGCTCTTTCCTTCATTTCTGTGGTATGCAAACACCCATTCAACCTAATCTGTCAGTTCATGCTTATATATTTATTTTTTAGTGGTTCAGTGTTTTTGTGATATTGTGATAATCACACCTGAGTCCACAGTACTATTTCTTCATTCATGTGGAGAAAGCCCTCCAGTTTCTTCTGTGGTACATATTTATGTCACCAAAGTCTATTTGCTAAGCAGGTGGATTGAATTGTTCATTCTGACCCTATCAGAGTGTCATTTCCATTGTTTGTAAATGATCCAAGTGAGCAGTTTGTGGTCTCTCTTTCTCTAGATATCAGACATAGAGATGCCAGTCAATGACCTAAATTCTTAGCACTGCAGACTAGAAGCTGCTGAGTGAAACATCTCAGAGATGGTGTTTCTATCCTCCAAACCACTGCTCTGATATAGCTGTCATACATGTTTCCAGGTGACTTCCCAATGCTACTGCTAATCAGGTCTCTTACACTTTTCCCCTTTCTTTATTTTGCTGAAAAATGAAACTGAAGGGAAAATCCCACAAAGCCACTGTAATCCTGAATGTAAAGTAAGAAGGTCTCACCTCACCTAGACACTCTGCTTTAAGGGCATCCCCAACTCATAGGACCACTCGGGGATGTCTACCCTTTTGAGGGATGGAAAGTGTTGCTGTCTGAGTTATGCTTTTATCCTTTTGAAGCCTCTGTGGAAATATCATTTCCTCTGTGTCTTATCTAACAAGCAGAAAAGTATTTCCGAAATTTTTAGTATAAATGTATTTAATTAAAAAATAAAAATGGTGTATCCTGTAACACAAAGGGTTTTTCGCTTCATATGTTCTTTGACTCTAGATGATTTATAGTGATTCTACATAAGGTAAAGTAGTACAAAAATTAAGTTGATTTTGATCTAAATCTTGACTTGATTTGAAAAATGATTTAATATCATAAATTTAATGTGCATGTTATCACTGAAATTAGAGCAACTTAAATGTAACTTCAATGGGGCAGTGGTGGTACACACCTTTAATCCTAGCACTTGAGAGGCAGAGGCAGGTGGATTTCTGAGTTCAAAGCTAGCTTGGTCTACAGAGTGAGTTCCAGGACATCCAGGTTATACACAGAAACCCTGTCTTGCAAAACCAAAAAAAAAAAAAAAAAAAAAAAAAAAAAAAAAAAAAAATTAAAAATTAATTTGATAAGAATAACTTTGTCTTTCTTTCTTTTTATTATTTTTTATTCGGTATATTCTTTATTTACATTTCAAATGATTTCCCCTTTTCTGGCTCCCACTGCTCGAAAGTCCCATAAGCCCTCTTCCCTCCCCCTTTGTCTTTCTGCAGCATGACTTGATGTTTTATGTTGTGATTACATGAATATTTTTCTTTAAGTGTGTGTATTTGTGTGTGTATGTGTACTGAGACTGTTTCATATGTTCTATAGCTCCATATTGATAGAAATTAGAAAATGAAAATATATAGATTGAGATTTGGCATCCATATATATCACAAATGATTATCTCAGCTAATTAATGCAGCTGCTATATCTCATTGTAACATGTGGTTTTACTGTCTATGACCAAATATTTACCACACGGATGTTACATCTTTAAAATATTTTAATTTGTTGGCAGGTTGAACACATTTGGTTCCCACTTATTGATTAATGTGGTTGGTTGCCTATGTATAAGGCAATACAATAAGATGATACAATTTGATCCCTAAAAGTTTCAGAATGGAGAAAGGTGGAATGTCTTCAGGAATTTTGGAGAACATTCTTGAATGTATGATTAAATAAATATCAACATGTGCAAGGCTTTGTAGGTGAAGGTATGTGCTCTGTCCAGAACATGTTTCTCACTAGAAGAGTCGGCTCCTGTGTCCCATACAGGCCAAGGCATGTGTTCTCTTGGAACCGAAGTAGAGAAAGGGCCATCATTCCTAGCTGAACCTTGACCATTTGCACACCCTAAGATGATAAGTTATGTGGTATCACTTTAATGGTGATTAGTTGACATAAAACCTTTTTCTTAAAGAGATTTAGGATGACGTTTTAAGCAGATATAAACAGACCGGAGATTTAAAAGTAAAAGCTTTCTAACCAAATTTTTGCTCAATGGTTTTAAAAATTCAGTGGGAAAATTATGTTCTCAGCATGTGTTTATTGAGTACCTACTCTGCTTGGTGAGCCTGAGATATTTTAATGAATTAACTACAGAAGACTTCTACCACAGGTTACAAATACATACATAAATAATCATGATTCAAAGTAAGAGCTGTTCTAGCTGTGAGAGGGAATTTAGAATGTTTCTGAAATATATAGAAAAGAAAAAAACATTTCTCTTAATGTTGCATTAAGAAAAGCTTTAATCAGCCCCTGAATAATCATTTGTTTGAGTACTCACATTGATTACAGCAAGGGCATACTGAATGCGTGCTATAAAGTCAATAGGTTATACAAAGCTTTATGAGGAAATACAAAGGAATATAAAACCATGTTTCTGGAATTTTGCCATATGTCTTGAAGACTAGGCCATTATATCTGATATTGCAGTTTTCACGAAGGAGGTGATAGCATCACTGCCTTCTCCAACTTCTAGGAGCAGTATCTTATATTAATACACAATCAGGACAGGGCATATAACCATTTTTAAGTAGTGGGATGAATAGAAATCTCCGAAGAAATAGATCCTGTAAAAGAGATTGGACCCAGCAGCTAGGAAAGCTTGAGGTGTGGCTGAGTGGCTGAGATAATAGGGATTGCTGATCACTCTCTGTTGGCAATGTGGGAAGTCAGTTATTTCTAAGGACAGTGGGTATCAGATCCCCCCATCCCTGAGACAATAGTGTGAGGTAAGGGAGGCAGGACAGGGAAGCTGTGTAGACAAACATGCTTAGTATAAGAAACACAAAGTGATACAAATTGGAAAAAAAGAAATCAAAACATCATTATCTGCACATGATATGATAATATACTTAACTGACCCCCAAAAATTCACCAGAGAACACCTGAACCTGATAAACAACTTCAGTAAAGTGGCTGGATATAAAATTAACTCAAACAAATCAGTGCCCTTCCTCTACTTGAAGTATAAACAGGCTGAGAAAGAAATTAGAGAAACAACACCCTTCACAATATTCACAAACAATATAAAATACCTTACCTTTGTGACTGTAACCAAACAAGTGAAAGATCTGTATGACAAGAAATTCAAGTTTCTGAAGAAAGAAATTGAAAACGATCTCAGACGATGGAAAGATCTCCTATGCTCATGGATTGGTAGGATTAATATAGTAAAAATGGCCATCTTGGCCAAAACAATATATAGATTCAATACAATTCCCATCAAAATTCCAATTCAATTCTTCATAGAGCTAGAAAGAGCAATTTGCAAATTCATCTGGAATAACAAAAAACCTATGATAATGAAAACTATTCTCAACAATAAAAGAACTTCTGGGGGAATCACCACCCTTGACCTCAAGATGTACTACAGAGCAATAGTGATAAAAACTTCATGGTATTGGTACAATGACAGGCAAGTAGATCAATGGAATAGAATTGAACACCCAGAAATGAACCCTCACACCTGTGGTCACTTGATCTTTGACAAAGGTGTTTTGCAAATCAAAACACCAGTGGGAAAAAAGACAACATTTTCAACAAATGGTGCTGGGTCAATTGGCAGTGAACATGTAGAAGGATGCTAATTGATCCATATTTATCTCCCTGTACAAAGTTCAAGCCCAAGTGGATCAAGGATCTCCACATAAAACTAGATACACCAAATCTAATAGAAAAGAAAGTGGGGAAGAGCCTTGAGCACATGGGCACAGGGGAAAATTTCCTGAATGGAACACCAGTAGCTTATGCTCTAAGATCAAAAATTGACAAATGGGACCCCATAAAATTACAAAGCTTGTGTAAGACAAAGGACACTATCAATGGGACAAAATGTCATTCAGCAGATTGGGAAAACATCTTTACCAATCCTTCA